>NC_061865.1:12780383-13061333 GCF_907164915.1 Impatiens glandulifera | reverse complement strand
TTATTTTTTTTCAAGGAATTTTTTTTAATTTTAGTATTTAATTTTTTTTGCCTCGAGACTCTCTAGAGCGAAGATATATTTGCTTCAATTAATTTTAATTAAAACCTCATGTAAACCCCCCAACCCACCCATGAGAAGACCGCCTGCCTGCCATGGAAAGACAATTACCCGTCTATGTGAAGACCAAAATGACATGGATTTTATATTTCCATTTATTAAATATTAATTCAATTAATTGAAGATGACATGCAGCAAACGAACAAATCTTCGCCTCAATTCCTTGTCTATTTGATTATTATTAATTTTATATTTCCGTTTATTAATAAATGTTAATTCAATTAATTTGAAATGACAATCAGTAAACGACCAAATATTCGCTTTAATTTTGTTTTTCGAGTAGACGATTGAAAGCGAAGATTTCTTTTTTTCAAATATTTTTAGCCTGACGTTCATGTAAAACCACCTCCCCTCCAATGAGAAGCCAACTTGCCTGTCATGTAAATTCACTTACCCGTGCATTTACATTCCGCGAATAAATCTTCGCTTCGATGAATAGTTTTTATTTTCAATTTATTTTTATTATTTTTTTAAGAAGTTACGATATCGAACGAATATTTATTCGCTTCCATGACTAGTTGATATAATTTCAATTTCCCGCTACAAGCCGACTCTCCCTCAATTTCATTTTCATAAGCAACTGTTCATATTCTTCTCTCTCTATCTCCCGGCGATAATCCAAACACTGAACGTCGAAACCCTAGATATTTCGTTTATACTACAAGGATTTCTTCTGAACATGTCGGGTAACCAAGGCAACAACATGGAAGTGGATCATCCCATCGACTCCCGAGAGGTCGTCTTGCAAGTTTGTAGGAGCATAACCGAAAACGAAACTGCACCCACTCCGGCATCCAACGTCAATCCCAGCACTAAACCAGAGAGGTATGTTCATCTTATTGTGTTTATACTAATTTTACACATGTTTATTCAATTTATTTCGTTGAATACTGATTTATGCTATCCCACCCAAAATAATGACTTCGAGGTTTAATAACTTTACATATGAAAGGAAGAGGAAGAGAAATCCGAAGACGAATACTAAGTCGTCGATGACTGCTGAATCAGTTTCCACAGTTGCTGTCGAAATTACTGATGTTGCTGCAGGTACTGATGAGATTTTACCACCACCTTTTCCCCCTAAAAAAAAACGAAATGTTATTCATACCTCCACTCCAACAGTCGATGAAGAGTTACCAGAAGCACCCCCAGAAACCACTAATATTTCTCCGTCTACTACCCCATTCGATGAAGAGTTTCCCCCCTCTCCCCAAAAAACCAAAACCCGCAAGAAACGTCCAGTGACATTTCTAACCAGATCATCACCTCATGGCCTCGCTCAACTCATTCCTCAATTGAGCGTAGAACAGAGGGAAGCCGTTAAGGAAATCGGGTTTGGTTCTCTTCTTACAATGGGCGTCTCCAAGTGCCTTGCTCATTTTTCCAAACATGTAATCCAATCTTTTGACCCGGATAAGAGTTCTCTGGTATTGGCCAACGGTGATGAGATCCGTATCGATGAAGATCTCGTACAGCTCGTGATGAACCTCCCTAGAGGCTCAATGAACGTAGTCGAGTCCGTTGGGTTGGACAAGACTAAGGACCCTGCTTATTTTAATTTCTTGAGGGATTGGAAGACCAGATGGACCGGGGAAGACTCCAAAGCTCCCGAAACACTTTCTATGATCCCCAAGATATTAAGTAACACAAGTGCAGACAACGATTTCAAAATAGACTTCGTTGTCTTTGTTGTCTCTAGTTTTTTATGTCCTGTTCAAAATTCACGAGCCAGGTAAACATGTATTCAAACCTCTTATATATCTAATTGTATTTTTGAATACTGACAAATGTATTTTTTTCATTTCAGGTTCAAAATTCTCAAATCCTTAATGGAGGTTGATAACATAAAGGAACTAAACTGGTGCCACTTTACACTTCAACGATTGATTGACAGTGTAAGAAGTTGGAAAGAAAAAGCAAGTAAAAATAAAAATCCATATTTCGATGGACCTATAACCCTTTTATCGGTAAGTATTGTTGCCTCTCTTATATATGATTTATAGATATGTAATATTTTCTAACATGTCTCCCACTCCTTTACTCCAGATTTGCTACCTAGATGGTGTTTTTGTGGAAGGTGAACGTATCCCCTACGAAAGAAAATTTCCAATCATCTCCTGTTGGGATGACGTCAGCGTGTTGGAGTTTACCAACTTAGAAGGTCGTGCCGGTGGTTTTGGGCTTGGCAGGGCAAGGGCGCGCCTAGCAGTTAGACAACCCGAGAATCCAGTTGACTCGGTTGAAGTAAAAGAAGACGATAATGAGGTATGTGGAAACAATAAATTGACTCCCATTGTTCTTTATTATCCTGTTTTCAAGATTAATGAAGTATGTTTTTCATAATGTACAGTTGTTGACATCCAAAATCCTGCAAACTTTTAAAGATACAGCCCAACAGCTGAATTACCTATCAGGGGAGTTGGAGAAACGCAACATCGATCCGAAGCCCTTTTTTGAGGCCGGTTTCCTGAACCTCAGAGAGTCTGAAGGCTTCATGAAACACTTGAAGGTGGTGTTCGATGGTCCGGTTCATGTAGGCGTGGAAGATCCTACAAGGGAGGCACTTGTGGACACTTTACCGTGTGCGGGCTTGAAAGTCATTAGTCCCCGGGTTGATTACACATGTGAGACTGCATTGGAGGACCATGCAGACAATCCAACAACACGGGTTGAACAGAATGATTTAGAGGATGCAGTTATGCCCCATCAAGAAAATCGTTCAGATCAGGTAGAACCGAATGATCTCGATGATGCAGTTCTGCACAATGAAGATCAGTCACTCCCTGTTCAAACGAAAGATGTTGAGGATGTAGGTCATGACATTGACGATGAATCACTCCTTGTTGAACAGGAAGTTGTACAGGCTGCATTTCAGCCCATTCAAGCCCAGTCACCCCCTTTTCAACCGGACGAACCTGAGGGTGCAGTTATGACCCCTGATGAAAATCGTTCGGATCACGTGGAACCGAATGATCTCGATGATGCAGTTCTGCACACTGAAGATCAGTCACTCCCTGTTCAAACGAAAGATTTTGAGGATGCAGGTGTGGACATTGACGATGAATCACTCCTTGTTGAACTGGAAGATGTACAGGCTGCAGTTCAGCCCATTCAAGCGAAGTCACCCCCTTTTCAACCGGACGAACCTGAGGATACAGTTCTTCCCAACAAAGATGCCTCACCCCGTGTTGAACCAACTGATCATGATGGCGAAGTCAAGGAACCGGATGAGGTACCCCCAGTGCAGACACCCACTCTTGAAGACGATGATCAGGGTGAAGGCAAGCAACAGGTTGAGGAACCCAAATCTCATCATTTAGAACCGAATGATCATGGTGCAGGGAAGGAAAATGTCGAGGAACCCCAAGCTCAGTCTGTTGCACCAACTGATCAGGGTGAGGGCAAGCAACAGGTTGAGGCTTCTAAGGCGGTTGAATCTTCTGAAGATGAAGATGAAGGTGATGGGGGGGGGCGCATCAACATTAAAGAATATCCTAAGAGGAAGATCTCAAAAATTCCTGTGCACCTTCGATCCCCTTACATGCAACAGGTGGCTGATATGTTGGACCACAAAATAACCAACAAGGAACAGAGATTAGCCGATTTTGTGTTTGATGAAGACCTCCCTGGATCGTAAGTTATTTCGCCTTGTTTTAGAAATTTTAAAAATGAAATTATTTAGTTATGGTCTTCTAAATGAATGTATTTTGCAGTGACGTTCTGTACGTAGGTGCACCTGGTAATATCACCCGGGAATTACTTCGTTCAATGAAAATGGGTCGCGAAATTTCGAGCGAAGTGATTGACGCTTGGTCCATAATTGTGCACTTCAAATGCCGTAGGTTGCCAAGGCATGAACCAAGAATAATTTGTTTCTCATCATGTTCACATGTAAGTGCATCTCTTTTTTTTTGCTATGTATTGTTTGATGTTCATGACTTTGATGCTCTGCCCTTATTTTGCAGGTTAATATGCAGCATGATGCCACGTTATTTTCCCAATCCATTGAAGAAGACATGAGAAACTACCAAGTCACAAAAGAAGACCTCATCTTCGCTGACGTGGTCTGTACATATCCCTCAATTCCAAGTAAATAATATGCAATAATGTATTAAATGTTTGTGTTCTTTTTGCAGATATTCCTACCCGTTGTCGTTTCCCGACATTTCTTCCTTGTTTGTGTGAATATTAAGGACTCCAAAATCGTTGTAATAGACAACTCCGGCCGTCCTCATGGAATGAAAATTTTGGACAAGTATGTCACTTTGAGTAAACAACTCGATTGTTTTGTGCAATTCTTGTTAAGTCAAGGCATGGACAGAATGGCTGCCAAGGTTAAAAAATACAGGATAACGGCACCAAAGCTGGACTGGCAAGACAAAACAAACAAGACAGACTGTGGTGTATACTTAATGAGACATATGGAAACATATAGAGGAACGGTGAAGAATTGGTCTATTGACATCAACGAAAATAATGTAAGTATAACACCATATCTAATTTTTAGTAGATGACATTGAACAATTTTAGATGTTCTTATACTTTCTCTTGTTCTTTTGAAGGCCGAAGAAGCTTTGAGTACGTTGAGGATTAAATATTTATACAGAATTCTTATGTCTGAGCACAATGTCAATAGTTTCAAGTTAAAGACTGCAATTAGATCAAGATATTAGGGATTTGTATGTCTTATACGGAATTATACTTGTACAGTAATTCTTATGTTTACACAGGTCAATTCACATTTTTTAATGTATGGATGTTTGATAGTGAATTATAACTTATAATGCAATTCAGATCTTAATGTATGTACTGCAATTCAGATGTTAATGTATGGAGTTATAATGTATTGATGTTTGATGTGTCTTCTTGTACCGATTTTTTTAAAATCATAAACGAGGACATTTTCTTAACTGTGTGTTTTAATATTCTTAAACGAAGATATATTGTCAACATCATGAAACTGAAAAACTTGCAACCGTAATATCTTCTTCACTGAAAAGTACGAAATTCTTAAACGAAGATATCTTCTTATGTTAATTTTTGGTGAAATCCATATTTTGGAAATCCGAGACGAAGATATCTTCTTCACTATATGTTTTTAAATTCATAAACGAAGATATCCTCGCAACTATACATTTGTAAATCATAAACGAAGATATCTTCTTATGTTAATTTTGGTGCAATCCATATTTTTAATATCCGAGACGAAGATGTCTCTCTCACTATATGTTTGCCAATTCATAAACGAAGATATCCTCGCAACATGTAATGCAACACCTGTGGTAGTATTGATTCAATACAAGAATGAAAACTCATTTATAACTTCACTACTACTGCTGTATCAAGATCATCACTCTCATACCTTCACTCTCACTCTCACTCTCACTTTACACTCTTACTCCTTCCCGATCCTATTCTCCGTTGTCTTTCCTTAAGCGGTAAAACTCATAAGATGGATGTAGAGATGGGACCCAGACATGCTGGTTTTATCGCGCGCAACAACTGGAGCGATACTTAAGTCTGATCAACGATGACCCTGTCCCTTTTAGTGTCTATCATGTACGATGAGATTCTTCCTCTAATACGAAATAACGTTAACGACGGACTGATGGCCCAATGCAAAGCAGATGGGATACGGACTCTCGTTCTTTTGTTATTGGGGAAATGCACATATGCCCGACGCTAGAGGACTTTGCTTCAATCCTTAGGTGTGGTACAAATGCACTCATGATCTTGCCTGTCCATCAAGATCCTCATATGGCCGTCCACATTTGCGACAGCTTCTATGGATGTACAATGCTTGATGCTCTCTTGTTTACCCTCCAACATGGATTTCTGAATATGACAAACATAGACGAGTACATTTGGCGTGTCCAGGGAGCTGAGAGGACCATCAGCCACACACAAAGCAAACTGATCATGCTTGTGGTTCTGGCTCATTTTTTTTTATGTCCGGCTGCAGGACGCCGGCCTTCGGAAAGGCTCCTGCGTGTAGTTCCTGCACTGATGGGAAACGCCCCAAACCTGGCTAGCCTGGTACTTGCTGAGACATTACTTGGTCTTAACGAATTTGTTCCCGAGGAAAACAACTATTCTCGCCGTGGATCACCTTTGGTTCTATACCTCTGGTTGTTAGACAAGTTGCATTGGTTGCCCCGTCCTTCACTTCCCTACACTTCCTTTGCCAATCTACAAGTGCAAAGGGTCAATGGACTCGTGCCTCCGAATTTTATTTCGGATATTCACCCAATTAGGTTCATTGTTCCGTGGTATCTGTTTGCTGAAATGATGTACGAGATGAGGGGTCTCCATTCATCAGTTTGTTGGGCCTTCAGGGAACTACCTCATACTGCACAAGTGTCATATACAGACAATTTGGCTACGGAATCCCCTACCTTCAAATGGAGACAATCATCCGGAGGACTTCATGTTTACTCACTCAACATCTTTACTTAGAGTACGCATCAATAATTGAAATATCTTTGACGGTTTTCATCCCCCAACCGATGGATCAATGCTGTGAACGAAGCCATTCAGCTATACATTCCACCGTCATCGAACATGAGGTCGTGTCGCTGACAGGACCCGATAGACGAGTCATCCTCTCATGAATCAGACTAGAGCTTCATTTGTATTGTTGAACATCTCTATTTTTGGTTAATCTGTGCAGTACTTATGTAAACGGATTATGGAATGTTTTTGTGTATTCATCAATATTATGAAGTTATGTTTGATTATAGTCTGAAGTTATATTTTACATTATGTAGTTCGTTTATTCTGTAGTGATATAAATCGACTCATTGTCGTTAGCTTTGATTCATTCTTTGATTGCAATGTGGATGTCATGATCAATTCAAAGTATAATGTAAAACAACTGATTGTTTCATGTAAACCCCTTCGATTGATTCAATCGATTGGTTGCTCGCTTCCTTACACCATATCTATCCAGTAAATCGAACGGACATTTTCTTCGCCTGTAAAACCCCCTTAAAAACGAAGATGATGTCGCATCCAATCTTTGAAGTTACATATTATTGTTGACACTTTCATGTCATACTGTAATGAATTGGAAAACGAAGATTCATTCGCCTGTAAGTTTCTATATGAAACAAAACATTGTTACGAAAACGACCATAATATTCGCCTTGATCTTCATATTTCAGGTCGACCACATTCAACGGAAATGTATTGAAAATATCTTTCATTCATCTCACAAAAGAAAAGAAGATTGTTTTCGTATAAAACCCTATAAAGAAATCATTTCATATCTCTGGTTTACTGTATGTAGCCTGTAATGACATATCAAATCGGAACAGTGTGCCGTATTGTTGTCACATCAAAAAAATTAATAAATATTGTATTTTAATGAAGTTGCAAATTATGTTTTTTTTTCAATTTTTAAGCACATGACTTCATCTAATTATATTTGAAAAGAAGCGAACATATATTCGTGTGCAGAACTAATTTGAAGCGAATAAATATTCGCTTGAATGAAATGTAGGTTGACTTACATGTGAAACGCACAACCACTACATGAGAATACCCTTTACACCTGATGTAAGTACACCAACGCTTGTATGTGAAGACCAAAAATGATGAACGAATGTGGGAGGAAATTACACGCCGCGAATTAAATCTTCGCTACAAACCATTTTCCAATTTCTTTCCGTTAATCACATATAATTTTTATTTATAATCATTACACATCGAATCGGACCAAAACTTACATTTCAAATTATGGCAATGATATGATAATACTCTATTATTTTTACACAATTTCGTTATTTTATTAATGTTTAATGACATTTGCATGAAAATAAATAACAAATAAATATTATCATTCGACGTACAAATTTTCATTACAAGTTTCATAAACATTTCCCCGTTTCATAAACATTTGTACATTTAACAATCTTCATCTGCATCTCCAGCTTCAAGGCATCTCCATTGAAGCAACCACAGCGGATCTCTCACGCATAACTGGGGTCATACACCTGTTGAGTTATCTCTTGAGATGTTTTCCATCCCAGTGGAATCTCCAAATGGTACATCCAGGGAAGCAACCACAGCAGTGTACACGAATGATCTTCATTTGAATCGGTAGTTTCTACTTGAGTTACCAGCATTCGTGTACACTGAAGATGTTTTCCACCACTTGATCTTGATTGTACAAGTTTTCCATCACAGAGAATCTTCCCAAATGATACATCCCAACAAACTATATGAAAAAAACACACACTCTCAACAAAACGCTCAATAGATATTTCATGCTGCCGACGAAGATTGTTCATGTAATCCCTACATTTATAGCAAAAAGAAATCTGTTCTCTTCATAAATTATTTAGATCTATTGATTCAGAAAAAGTAAATTTCCCGTGATGAAATATCAAATCCGAACAGTGTGTAGTCACTTTGTCACATCATGAAAAAGTAATTTCATTCACGAAAATGTAATAACACTTAATAATATTAAAAATAACATTATTCAATATTGTCATTCACATTATATTATATAATAAATTATTTCAACATGAATAAACACATTTTCATGAATAATTATAAAATTATATCACTATAATACGTAGGATGTGTTTGGTAGACAGTAGTACACTGTTATAATTATTTCAATATAATTATAAAAGTATATTTATCCCCAATAGTAAAATTATAAGGGTGTTTTGGTTGAACTGGTTTTATATGTATAGTAATTATTTAAATTTATTTGTAAATTTTTTAATCTTATTCTTTTTAATATTAACATTAATTCTTTTTATTAAGTTTTAATTAAAGTTTAATTATTAGGTTTTATTATTTTTAATTTAAGTTTAATTATTATAATATTTGTTAATCTTATTCTTTTAATATTAACATTAATCCTTTTGTTTTGTCACATCGTGCAGAAATTAGATGTCATCATTGAAAAAGAGGTGTGTTTTTTGTATAAAACCCTATAAAGAAATCATTTCATATCTATGGATTCAGTAAAAGTATTATGCATGTCATGACATGTCAAATCGGAACAGTGTTGCAGTATTGTTGTCACATCACAAAAAGTAAGAAATATTATATTTTAATACAGTTTCCAATTGCACAACATTTTTCTATTTTTAAACACATGCAATCATCTAATTATACAAGAAAAGAAGCGAACATATATCCGTTGTTCAGTGGAAACTTGCAAATTATGAGAAACTAATCTGAAGCGAATAAATCTTCGCTTCAATGGATTCTAGGTTGACTTACATGTGAAACACACAACCCCTACATGAGAATACCCTTTACACCTGATGTAAGTACACCAAAGCTTGTATGTGAATACCTAAATTATGAATGAATGTGGGTGGCAAACACACTAACGCGAATAAATCTTCGCTACAAACCATTTCTCAATTTCTATCCCCTGGATCACATTTCAATTTTTATTTATAATTTCATTGCCGACATATTTTTGTACGTTACATCATATCTTAAACTAATCATTATACATCGAATCGGAACCAGTCTTCATTATTTAGATAGGGAACATCAATCATAATTTATATATGTTAATTAAAAAGTTTAGGTGATGTTTGATCTTATCTTGTTAGTTGTTACCCTCATTATAGGAATCCAAAATTTATATTAAAAAATGCTGAAGACTACGGTCATAAATTAAAATATTACCTTACTATAATTAACATTATATGAATCTTAAAATTATTCATACTTAACAAACCTTATATTTATATAAAAAATTTAATTGACAGCTCATTAAAAAGGAAATTAGTACAATGAAAGCGCCAAAAAAATTACCACATGTCAAGTCAACTGTCACAAAGTCTCAGACTTTGTGACAGCCGGTCAGTGAATCGCTACCATCGAATCAAACGTCATTCCTTTAGATTGGATACGATCTGTTAGATTGGCAATCGAAGATTTGTTCGCTTATTCAGCATTGTAGTTGTTTCTTTTTCTGGGAATTTTTTTTTCAAATAAGGTGAAACATGAAAGACATGTACTAAGCGAAGATATATCGTACAGTGCGGAGTTCTGCACGAATACTCCTCGTTCTATTGACGTATGTTACTTTTCATAATGCATAATTTACCTTTCCACTAACAAAGCGAATATCGCTTCGACTCGCTACGAAGTTCATGAGAAACTACCTTATTCATGGTTGTGAAAACCGATACGGCCTCATGAAAATACATTCACACTAAGAGTGCACTTTGCATAGTAAAACTGTCAAACATCTGAAGCCCGGAATTCGGCCGTAAGACACCCAGGTTATTCTACCATCTGACCTAGCGCTGTCGTCTCCGGCATTTCGACTACGAACCCATTTGTCTTCCGGTTAGGTATCTTCGGCTCCAGCGGAAAATGGTAAGAGTATTTACGGTTGCATGCTTGTGTCTAATTTCGTTTTTCTTAGTTTAGGTCGTTTGAATCTAAATGTGACTTTAACATCTCAGAATCAGGATTCCGATATGCAAATAGTTTCCATATACTGAATCCACGACTGAAGTGGAACACACTAAGGTAATTACGCGAATGTTACAATTGTTAAAATTTGACTCTATTTGGATTAGGTACGTAATCCAATTTGCTAATGATAATGTAGTGTTCAACAAAGGAAACGAAACCCGATGCATCAGGCACGCCCACGACACCACTGGATATTCTGGCCAACGCGGCGAATGAAGCACTTAGTGAGAACCAGGTTCAGAAGAAAAAGAAGAAGGACTCGTGACCCTGATGTCGATTTCAAGAGCAGAACCTCTCCATCGGGCCTTCATCACCTGATTAACAGGTTATCTGAAGAACAGAAGCAGGCTGTGAAGGACATCGGATTTGGTTCCCTTCTGTCACTTGGCATATCAAAATGCCCACTTCAATTCTCACGGTGCATTGTGAGTCTATTCAATCCCAGAAGGAGGAGCATCGTCCTACACAGTGGAGGAGGAGATGCAGATTGATGAAGAGGATGTTCAATGTGTATTGAACATACCCAGAGGTGAATTAGTTGTGGCAGAGTGTTTAGGAAATCACACGGACGACAAGGTGTACAAGGAACATCTCACGGCGTGGAGAAGGAGATGGGGATTCGAGAACAGTGGAGGTCCTTCAACCTACCAAATGCCTGACAAAATTCTACAGAACACAGAAGGAGACAGTAACTTCAAGATGGACTTCGTGGTGTTTGTTGTATCCAGTTTTTTGTGGACATCCCAAAATCCACAGTTGCAGGTAAACCCAAAGAACCTAGCATTAATTCTGTGATCTCATTTAGAACGTTCAATATCAATTTACATGGCTTGAGTCACTACTTTTTTATTTTCAGATTCAAAGTACTGAAATCCCTCCAGGATGTATCTAAAATCAAAGACTACAACTGGTGCAAGTTCACGTTAGACGGGCTAGTCGACAGTGTTTATAAGTGGAAAGCAAAGAGACATCCTATTTCCATGGACCATTAACCTTTCTTTTGGTGAGTGTAGAAAACTATTGCTGGAGGTTGTCCATTCATAATTTTTTGATGACTTTGAACGTAACATATATTTGTTCATGCTAATGTATCAGTTGTGCTACTTGGACCGTGTGGTTGAGTTCAAGGTAAACAGTAAGATCTCAAGGAGTTTTCCTATTATAGGATGCTGGGACGAGAAGAAGATGTACGAAAGGGTTGATTATGAGGCTGCACAGGGAGGGTTTGGACATGGTAGGGTGGTTGCTCGCATAGCCATGCCGAATGAGCAACCACCGATGCAACAAAAATGTGCAGCCAACCCACCGACAAACTGGAGATGACCTTCCAACTGAGCATGCTCCAATTACACCAAAACCTGGCGTCATGTTTGAGGAAGGTTGCTGCCGCTGCCGAAGAATTGGCACAAGGGGCTAAATATCTGAATGAGATGCACCAGATAACGCCATGGAACTTGTACAGTCTGCGTTTGAGCCCCTTGGCCACGGTGCTAAACTCCAATGCAATCCTGAGGGAAGGCTTACAGCGGAGTCTGGACCAAAACAAAAAGCAGCAGCCCAGAGGAAGTGGCATTAACCCCCCACACGGAAGCCACCACCCAAGCGAAAGGCAACACCCTTCCTACCAACAACCATGCCAACACCAATCCAACGGCCCCATCGAACAAGAACACATTCACCCCCTCCACCGAAACGAAGACAAAAGCCAACCACCCACCAACGGCCCCATCCAACAAGAGCTCACTTTCTCCCAACATCCAAAAAAATATCAACGCAGACAACCAAGCCAAATCCACCACCCATCCTCTAAACACCCTAGACCACACACAACCCACCCTCACACCAACACCCCAATCCCACAAGAACCCCCTTCCACTCAAAACAGTTACCCAAACCCCAGCCCCACCCCCTCCAATGGCACAAGCCAACGCCAACCCCCTTCCTCAAATCATAACCACAACCACTCCAGTGGCACAAGCCAAAGCCAACCCCATTCCTCCACTCAAAACCACACCCCCTCCAATGTCACAAGCCAAGCCCAAAACAAACCCCATTCCTCCACTCAAAACCATACCCCCTCCAATGTCACAAGCCAAAGCAAACCCCATTCCTCCAATCATAACCACACCCACTCCAATGGCACAAGCCAAGCCCAAAACCAACCCCATTCCTCCACTCAAAACCACACCCCCTCCATTGGCACAAGACAAGCCTAAAGCAAACCCCATTCCTCCAATCATAACCACACCCACTCCAATGGCACAGCCAAGCCCAAAACCAACCCCATTCCTCCACTCAAAACCACACCCCCTCCATTGGCACAAGACAAGCCTAAAGCAAACCCCATTCCTCCAATCATAACCACACCCACTCCAATGGCACAAGACAAGCCCAAAGCAACCCCATTCCTCCACTCAAAACCACAACCCCTCCAATGGCACAAGCCCAAACCAAAGCCAACCCAATTACTCCCAAAACAGAAACCAACACGAACCCCAGCACTACAACCACCCCAGCCTTGCCTCCTACCCTAATTATCCAAAAAAATGAGGAAGCAGGACCTTCAAAGGCCTTAACTGTCCAAAGAAAAGCCCCACGAAATTTGAAAACTGATTGGTTAACCGATGTCATCAAAACCGAAACCAACAAAAACTCCCCTTCTTTGGCGATAGTTAAAAAGGAACCTGAAGAATGCATCTCCAGTCTACCACAGCCACTTCAAACCGCCTCGTCATTGGAGACAGTGAAGAATGAACCTGAAGAAGGCATCTCCAGTCTACTAACGCCATTTCACACCGCCTATTCTTTGGAGATAGTAATGAATGAACCGGAAGAAGGCATCTCCAGTGTACTACCGCCACTTCAAACTGGCTCTTCTCGTCCAAACATGCGAACGACAGAATGGGTTAAAACATTGGAATTGCCTACAGCTTTGAAAACACCACAATTCAATAAAATGTTTAGGGATGACAAGAAACTAACAAACTTTCAGAAGATTTTTGTGGGTTTCGTATTTGCTGGAGGACTTGATCCAAGGTAATGTTTGCTGCAAATGCTTAATTATTCATAAAAAATAGGAATTGCACACCATCTTGAAATATGTTTTGCTGTTTCCATGCAGTGAAATGTTATTTATTTCGGAACACCTATGTCTACACGTGACGCGCGGGGACATGCTCACAATGGCTAATGAAACCTGGGTAGACAGTATGATTATTGATGTTTGGTCATACATTTTGCACAACCTTTGTAGGAAAAATGTCAAATCTCGTTACAAGAAGATTTTCTACACAACCGTGCTCACCGTAAGTTGTACTAGCACTGTTATTTATCAATTATGTTATTCTTGTGAGACTAAAGACTGCTGTAAACAGATTTTTCGTGAAGGTGGGATAACTACGCGAGAAAAATTCAATGACAGGTTCTGTCTAGAAGGTCGTGCTTTCCAAATTTCAAAAAAGGACCTCTGGGAAGTGGACCTCGTAAGTACATCTTTGGCTGTCATACCTTATAATATCATTTACCACTCAGTTCAAATCTAATCTTTTCTAATTCTATCCACAGTTGTTTTTCCCAATCATTGATGACAGACATTTCTACCTTGTTTGCTATAACTTCATACAAAGGCAATTTCAAGTAATTGATAACCGCGAGTCACCTATGCAATCGCCCTTTGAAAGAAGATATAAGAATGCACAAATCTTGGTATGACACTACCCTTAAAATTTAAAACAGTTCAATTTTGGAATTCTAGTAGCACTAAAATACATTACATAATGTTGTTTGTAATGATGTATCAGGATGACTACATTCAACAATATATGAACGACGTAGACCCCGTTCTTGCTAAAAAGTATGGCGGTTTGGAAAAGACATGTCTGAAATTGCCATGGCAGGATTCAAAGAATTACACTGACTGCGGCATTTATTGCATGAGACACATGGAGACGTATGAAGGTGAGGTGAAGGGGTGGAAAACTGGCTTTGGAGTTAAAAGAAATGTAAGGAACCAAATAAGGACATTGAGGATGGAATACTGTTGGCGTGTCATTGGCTCGGAGCTCAACAAGGCCAGGAGCGAGGTCTACAATTCCTGCCGTAAATGGATAAGTCAATGATTTAGGAACTGTATACATATTGTGTAATTAAATTTTACAAATAATTTTAGTTCACATGAGTACAATAATGTACTCATAGACAGATGGGGTAATTAAACTATTCCTATAATTGTAATGATTTATTGTTACAATAAAGAATATGTTGTGTAATTTCAATTCTAAAAAATTGTTACTTCACATCCTCACACTTAGGAACGTGTTTACATGAAGTGTTTTTTTTATGAAATTTGATTTTCAAATACTTGTTCAATTATGTGTTAAATGAATAAATTAAGTGAAATAAACATGAGCCGCATAAATATTCGCTTCAAACACCTTCTCTTCATAAAATATGTATGTGAAGCCTCTAATTTCATGAAAGAAATATGAAGAGAATAAATATTCGCCTCTAATACATTTTGTCGATGAAGCGAATACATATTCGCCTCACGTTACTGATAATGTAAAGCCACCATCTCATCCATGAGAAGCGGGATGACTTGTCATGTCACTGCACTTACCACGACATGTAAATACCAGTTTCAACATAAAGATCAATTTCATCAGACAAAGATGGTTAGGTTCAAGCGAAAACATCTTCGCCTCAGTATTATGTTTCATTTTCTCAATTTGCAACTAAAAGGATACTTAATATTAGTTGACTTGGGGCGAATAAATATTCGATTCATATAGGTGTTTGTAATTTTTTAGAAATGAATTAGTGTGGTCATTCATTTGGTATTTCATAAAACTTCGCATGCATACATTCGACCTTATACTTTGTTTCAAATCCAACGTACATACAATACTATATACATATCAGATTTCACATGAAACTGGAATTCGATAGTTGAGATGACAAAAGAACAGTGAACGGAGTATTGGCGTCCATGCTGAAACTTTCGTCCCATTGTTGAGGAGTTGAGAACTGAGGAGTTGTCGTTGGCATTGCAATTGATGGCTGGAAAGGAAGATCAAATTTATTTAAAAGTATGTTATTATATGAATATTAATAACACAATTATTAGTAAAGAAGGGTAAGTCAGCAATTTCATACCGGAATATGTGATTCACTAGTTATTCTTGTTGATTTTCGTTTTCTTGAGTTCTTCTCCAGTCCACCTTTCCTTCTCTTACCCGACTTTGTTGGCTTCTTAGTTTTCATTCCTTTTGCTTGCACAGGGGCACCCTCGGCCGAACGTGATAAACCGGTTGGTGGAGTTTGCATATTTAAACTCTCCTGCAATTTTTTATCCACAAACGTGCACTGGCTCAGCATGATTTCTTTGACATGATTGTAAGTGTCATCTCTTTCGGCTGCCTTGTTAAATAAATGCATGGACAACCCACACAAATCTCTGTATCTTATGTTATGAAGCTCACTCGGATCAACATTAGTACTGTCCACGGTTGGATCAGTTCCAAATATTCCATCTTTGGCTGTTCTTGTCCACCTCTTCAATATCAACGCCGGAGGAATCTTCAACACGTCAATCGTTGTGAAAATCTTTAGGATGTGAGCACACAAAATCCCTCCAAATTCAAATTTACAGCAGCTACACTCGATATTCTTATCGTCATTCTTATGAACTGTAACTGTATGAGAGCATCTCCTAGTGTGGGGTGTTACCTTGTATTTTCTGTGTGTGTCAACATCCTCTAACATTTCAACACCACAATCATGCGACATAAACCATTGTTGTTCAAAGCACTTAAAGACCTCTGGGGTGTAAACTTTGCAGGCATCCTTTAAGATCAAAACTGGATAGTTAAGACTTGGTTGGCTGGTAATTGATTTGAAATCAGCCTTCAACACATCATATCTTCTTTCATCAAGTAGTCTTTCAAAGTGTTTGAAAAATTCTAAAAACTTGTGTTTGTAGGAGCAGTACCTTTTCAACATACTGTTCATGCTCTCACTTCTCTGTGTTGTCGTCATATCAGCACAAAACATTTGTCGTCCATACACTAATGCCCACTTTCGCCTGATGCTAAACATGCGTTTCAACCAATCGTTGTTTTCAAGCCCGTAGTTTGTCAACATTTGATTCCAAGCTTCAACAAACTCTATCTCTTCTTCAAAATCATATATACACGAAGAAAAATCCTTAGAAAAATCTCTGAAATTATGGAACACCGAGCTAAGATGTATGGCTGCATTTTGAAATATGTGCCAAATACAGAGACGATGATTTGTTTCGGGCCATTGAGACGCCAAGGCCTTAGCCATGGCCGCGTCTTGATCTGTAAGAATGGTTTTTGGTTTTTTCCCATGCATAGCTTTGGTGAAAGTCTCAAACAACCAATCAAAAGTCATCGCAGTTTCATCGTATAATAGAGCTGCTCCAAAAAGAATTGATTGTTTGTGATGATTGACACCTACAAAAAGCGCAACTGGACGACCTTCATTATTCTTCTTGTATGTGGTGTCAAAACTGACCACGTCTCCGAAGTATGAATAATCGGACCGCATGTTGGAATCACACCAAAAAATATTCGTTATCAAATCGTCCGCATCAAGTTGAAAAGCATTATAAAAACCAGGATCATTGGATTGTTTGTTCTGCAAATACTCTAATACACCCCCTGTTTCCCCAAAATTACACTCTCTGGTTCTTTTCGTGCGCAGGTAATTTTTGTAATCCTCAGGAAGAAAACCTAGATTCTCCCTTCCACCGATTTGTTTAGACATTAGAGCATGTGATGACTTAGGAGGAATTCCCACGTTAGTGGCCATCTCGATATGTAAGCCTGCAACTGCAGAAATATTCCTATGGCATCTATACAGGTGAGTTTTCTTTGGACTTGCAAGAGGATGACTATGATCACTAATAAAATTTACCACTTGGAACTTTCCATTGTCTGCACGCTTTATCCTCAATTTCGCTTCACAACAGAACCGAGTCACAGAACGTCTACGTTTCACATAGACATCACGTTTGTCCTTTCCCCGTTCACCCTGTGCACTACAACAAAAAACTCTATCCAGTATTTTACCCTCCTTGTCTACATGTTTTGAACTGCGCCTTATACCAAATCCTATTAGTTTAGCGTATGCTAAGTAGAATACGTAGCCTTCTTCTTCACTCTCAAATTCTCTACCTAAAAGTGGAATTAAGTTGGATTCGATGTCCTCCAAAGGTTGGCCGTTTCCATCGAAATTCAATTGACGACGACAAGTAGCAGATTCGCTGTTCAGTTTGAACAAGTGGAAAATAAAGGTTTGTAGATTATAGGAAAATGAAAACAATATAAGCGAAGAAAGCTTCACTTCAACAGTATGAAGATTGTAATATTAGGCGAATATAGTTTCGCTTCATAAGATATTATCTCATAATATAGTAGTGAAGAGATCTTCGCTTACATGTGCACTACAAAATTTGGAGAATTTAAACAATGTTACCTTAAATCAATAATATCATTCTCGTCCATATCATTCTCGCTGATACGTATTCCTTCCTGATAATCAAAAAGAACAGAACATTTCATGTCGAGTATTCAAAAAACATAGAAAAGCTTGGGAAGAAAAGTATAGGAGGTATAGATGACATTCAAAAACATACCATTTTATAATTTAGGAAGATGGATTGATATTATAATGAAGTCTCCGGCGAAGGAGAGGTCGATGGTAGACAATGTAGTATCACTCCGGCGAAGAAATGGTCGTACAGTAGAGAGAGAGAAGAGTACTTGTCTAAGCTAGCAGCATGGCTTGCTGCATGCAGCATTTAATGAAACGCAGGTGTTAGGTGGCGGTGAGGTGACTTGTTAAAAAAATTATTTCATTTAAATAATTAAATGACAAAAATTATTATGAAATTAAATTAATAAATCAATCAATCAATCAGTAAGCGAAGATTTCTTCACATTATTATTTTGACAATTGTTTTACAAATATTATTTTGACAGTAGTTTTAAGAAATATTAATTATTTATCAAATTTATACTTCAAGTTATACAGTATTTCTTAATGTTTCAAGATTTAGTTAAATATAAGGCTGATGTTTAAAAAACACAATTCTAAGAACAAAAAAGAGAAATCTGAAATCAAATATAACATTAACAAATTGAAGAATGAAAACTATTCAAATATTCAGTAACAAATTCAACCAACACATGTCTATTACAAAAACAAAGGCTGCAAATCACAAGCAGCAATGGATTCTAGCAAGCTTGTGTGAGGAACACCAAACACATCCAAATATGTCTTCAGAGGATTCTCTGCCTCAAATACCCAAACAAGTTCATTAACATCGTGCCGAGACTTGTCGTATACAACTATAGTTTTGTCGTCCTCGGGCTCGACAAATGGATTCTCCATTTCTTTAGTTGTACCTCCTCCAGCAATTACAAACCCCATAAGATCAAGTTTGTAAGCCGGGATGAATTCCCCTGCAAATATGAAGGTGTAACTGTCGAAGAGTTTGGGCAGCTGAAAGAAAATACAATACATTATTAGTAATCATGGACAATTGAATATCATATGGAGGAGTAGGAATAAGACAAAACTTACATTGTTCAAATACCGCATTCTGCCAGCTCTTGGACCGCCCACAGTCCCATGATTATCTCGCTGCACCTCGTATGGTTCCTCGTCCACGTAACAGTTAAATCTGATTGATGATTTTATCCCTGTATAAAAGCAATAGGTGTTTTTAGTTTCATATATGTGAAAATGAATATTGAGTTAACAGTAAAGGGTTAAGAATAACAGAGTCTCACAATCAATGGTAAGGACCCAACTCCCGTTCAATATGCCCTTCAATACTTTGATAGTGCGACCGCATCCACCATTAGAATCGGTGGATGCTATGACGTGGGTAACATCGTCTCGCCACCTCATTGACACCGTGGCACCACATGTGTTAGCATATTGTTGCATCAAGTGCTGTTTAAGAACAATCATAAATATTTCAGTTAAACAGGATGAAAACTTAAACAATATGGAAAAAAAAAGGGAGAAATGTAACGAAGAGTACTATCTCTTCACTTGTTAATTGATTTGGGCATAAAATCCAGTCTTTGCCAAAGTTTTGGACGGATGCTGAGGCAGTTGCCTGCACGTGCATGAAAAAAAAAACGGTCTTTGTGAGTATGTACTAGGGTTTCAGGGAAATAATATCACAAAACACAACACTAGGTAAGTTTTCCTAAATAACATTGATTTACAGTCAAGGTGACATTTTGAGAGTAGGGTTTCCTAAAGATTAAAGAGACAACAACATCACATAACAGAATCTATTGTAGTAGTTCCATAATCCTAAATATTAAAAGTTAATAGTCAGGAATACGTACCATTGTGGAGTCGTGAAGATGTGGATTCAGGTTCAGTCGACGGGGAGCCGGTTACGAATCGCCGTGAAAAGGAGGCAGGAAGAGAGAGAGATGAATCGGGCGGAAATGATAATAAAATAATCATATTAGGGGGTATATATATTCATGTAACCGGGGCGAACATGTCTTCTTTCGAAAAGCGACTATTCATTCCATGTAACATGACACAGGGACCAGGGGCGAATAAGTGTTCTCTCGAGAAGCGACTATTCAATCCATTTTACATGGAACATGGTCTAGGCGAACAAATGTTCTTTTCCACCGAAGAGTTTAAATAAATAAAAAAAAGTAATGAATTAATTGAAGCAAATACATCTTCGCTCATGAAGGTCTCCAGCCAAAAAAAATGAAATAAAAAAAAATTATGAAAAAAAATCTAGCCGGTAATTGAGGCGAAGATTTGTTCGGTTGCTGCATGTCATCTTCAATTAATTGAATTAATATTTAATAAACGGAAATATAAAATCCTTGTCATTTGGGTCTTTACATAGACGGGGAAGTGTCTTTACATGGTAGTCAAGCGGTCTTCTCATGGGTGGGTAGGGGGGTTTTACATGATGTTTTTATTAGAATGAATTGAAGCAAATATATCTTCGCTCCAGAGAGTCTCGAGGCCAAAAAAATGAAAAAAAAAAAAAATTGGAAAAAAAAACTAGCCGGTAATTGAGGCGAAGATTTGTTCGGTTGCTGCATGTCATAATAATTTAATTGAATTAATATTTAATAAACGGAAATATAAAATCCATGTCATTTTGGTCTTCACATAGACGGGGAAGTGTCTTTACATGGTAGTCAAGCGGTCTTCTCATGGGTGGGTAGGGGGGTTTTACATGATGTTTTTATTAGAATGAATTGAAGCAAATATATCTTCGCTCCAGCGAGTCTCGAGGCAAAAAAAATGAAATAAAAAAAAAATAGGAAAAAAAAACTAGCCGGTAATTGAGGCGAAGATTTGTTCGGTTGCTGCATGTCATAATAATTTAATTGAATTCATATTTAATAAACGGAAATATAAAATCCATGTCATTTTGGTCTTCACATAAACGGGTAAGTGTCTTTACATGGTAGGCAAGCGGTCTTTACATGGGTGGGTAGGGGGGTTTTACATGAGGTTTTTATTAAAATTAATTGAAGCAAATATATCTTCGCTCCAGCGAGTCTCGAGGCAAAAAAAAATTAAATAAAAAAAGTAAATAAAAATTCCTAGAAAATAAAAGATTGAATTACTTGAAGCGAATATTATATCGCTGCCTGTGTTATTTAATAAATTAAATTAATATATAATAAACGTAAATATAATATGCATGTCAATTCGGTCATTACATGGACGTGTTAGTGTATTTTCATGAACGGCAGACGGTCTTCTCATGGTTGGGTATGGGGGGTTTACATGAGGGTCATTTCAATGGGCGTGTAGATCAGAGCGAAGATATCTTATCTGGGTATTATCTGAATATTATATTATTTCCTGGCGTTAACGGGCGCTTCCGTTAACGGCGTCTTGTGTGAACCCGGGCCTAAACCCGGATTCCGGATTCTCCCTCCCTCCGTCTCCTGCCCAGATTTATTTATTATTAAATTAATAATGCTGCAATCTGATTGGTCCGCCACAGGGGAACACGGCAATCGGTAGCAGAAGATCTGAACTGATTGATAATGGCTCTTCCGAACCACACACCTTTTTTGAATATGGATTGAACCTATTCTTTTGTCTTAGGAGTGTACTTAGAAATTTTCATAAGGATCAATGAGTGTTATTTAATCTTTGGCAAGGTTCCAATCGTCCTCTAATTCATATTTACAGTTTAAATTTGATCATTTATATTTTAAATTGCATAAACTTGTATGTCTGCTGTTTATAATGTTTTTTGATTGAAAATTCATTCCTAAATGACTTATAAACTATCTAGATAGGATAGAACCGATCAATATTTCTAAATAAAAAATCCAAATTTGAATTTTAAAAATAAAAAAAAACGGGTTTGTTATTCTTGAGTTAATTCGGTTGAATTACAGCCCAGAAAACTTTCCAACATGATTTTAAACATGTTGGGCAACTATTTGAATCATTTTTTATCAATCTCGATCATGTTAAATAAAAATCAAAATTTTCAAAATAAATGAAAATTTTGATTTATTGAATTGGTCAAAACGAACAACTAGTGTTCTTGTTTTGATACCAATCAAGAATATGTGATATAAGGAAGCTATTAGATAGATCATTTCACTTTAAAACAATTTTAAAATCAAAACCCAAATATTGATCACAAACTGTTTTGAACATATTGATCATCGTCGAGGTCGATTGATACCTTGAGATGAATCAACATGTTTCTAGGAGCTTTGTGAGGCTACCCAAGATCTTGGATCAAATAATTAGAGCTAAAAAATCAATTTTAAAAATTGGATCCTTGTGTTCTAAAGGACCGAGGCTTGTTAACTTAGGACCGAAAGATCCGATAGAGGATCCTCGGTCTAGGCCGAGACCAAGGACCGGTGTTCTTGAGTTAAGACCGAGATTTAAGACCGATGTTCTTGACTTAGTAAAGAAAAATATGATCGAGGATTCTCACCTAGGACCGAGAGATCTGACAGGGACCGAGACTCCCAAGACTCACAATAGAGAAATTCAACTTGGGACCGAAACACTCAAGACCTAGGACCGATAATCTCAAGACCTAGGACCAAGAGGTCTAAACCTGGGACCAAGAATATCAGACCCAAAACCGAGAGCTTCCAAGTCCAGGACCGAGGAACTTAGCCTGGAGCTAGTTCAGGACCGAGAGGTTTATACACCTCAACCGAGTAACCTAGACCAAAGCTAGTCCAGGACCGATAACTTTCTACACCTGAACTGGTAAATCCAAGCCAATGACTGAGGCCTTAACACCCTAACCAAGGGACTCCGGTACACAGACCGAGAGATCCCAAGTCCAGACCAAGTGTCTTTAGACTCCGACCGATAAAAACAAACCCCAGCCTTAGGACTTCGGTCCTAAGGCCTATTTGATTCCACTTTTCAAAATTTAAAATTATTTTTATAATTTTGGGACTCGTAATCATTTTCTAAAAATTACAAAATAATAGAAATATAATTTTAAATATTTTTTTAATATTTCTCCAAAAATATTACAACAAAGGCTCGTTTGGTGTTTATTTCTAAATCCTAATGTCTTTAAAAATGACTAACATTTTCAGGTATTTCTACCCTAGTTATCATCCGTAACAGGTATTAACATTTAAATATTGTTGTTTCAATATTTTAAATAATGTTAAAATCTAGAAGCATGACTAGGACTAGAAAAATAATTTGTTAAAACTCAAAACGTTATACAACCGATTTTCAATAAGCCAACTTTTTAAGTAGATATCATATTTAAAACGGGTGCGAAGGACATAGCGCAAGCCTTTTTCGAGTATCTCCAAACTTCAAATCAAATGAAACTCTAGTGCAAATACGTTTGTACACATACACCTATTTATTAAATTTTCTAAAATCAATAGGTGAATTTGTCTTAAAATGAATAATCTTTCTTAAATTAATTATGTTTAATAAATTTAAATTAGAATTCATAAAAAAATTAAATCGTCATTTGATTACAATAAATCCACATATTATTAAAATTGAATAAAATTAATTATTTTTATATAATTGAAACTACCAATAATACTATCAAAATCTTTCAAAAATAATATTTTATTTTTAAAAATATGTCTGACACGCAAACCAAGTTTGAAATCATCGAACCTCAAGTCACATTGTGCCCACATGCGAACATGCACCAACCACGCAATGCGTACTGCAGGATTCTCGGGAGTTACCGTGTATTTTTTTTTGTTAAGTGACCAGACATAAGACAAATAATAATATTTATTGATAAAAAATGTTCATTATAATAATAATCTGAAAAAAAAAGTTGGTTTCTAAGTTCAAACTAAACTAGTCTAACTATAAATCTAGTTAAATTATTTTAACTTTTAAATAAGACTACTACTTTTTAAAACAAAATCATCATACTTTAGTTGTTTTTAAATAACATATTATTCAAAATATGTAAAATATTTAAATATATATTAAATTACTCATTTATATATACCCACTCAAATAAAGAAATTCAATCATAATAATCTACAGTTGTATTTTTAATTAATGAATCTTTTGAAAAGTTATATGTATAAAAAGATGAGAAGCAAACTAACAAAAAGAGAGAAGAGAAAAAGAATAGTCAACTTGTAAAAATTAATTGAGGGAGGAGAGTAGAAAATTTCTCAAATTTTGAGGGGATTGAATAATTCCAATGTATTAAGGCATTTCGTTATAAAATCCATACCCGTTGTTTGTTTGTGTTGAGTCATTGTCTGTCCTTTTCTTAGTAAAAAATAACACAAAATTATTGAATCTCAAATTGTTTTTTATATTTTAAAAAAGAGTTATTGAAATTAATTTTTCATCTGATTTTTTTACCGTCATCTTTCGATTATTTTTATTTTAACGAATGTTTTACTATTTCAACTATATATGTAGTTGATTAATTATCATTTAGTTTGACATTTTTTGACGTTTTATTTTATCAACTCTTTGATTAATAATAATTTCAATCGTCATTCAAAATTTTTGATTTTACTAGTTTGTTCAATTTTTTATACTTTAACCTTCATTATTTAACCACTCAAATTAACTCATATTTGAAGTGTCTCTCAACAAAATTATATGATCAATGAATTTTCTCCGATAAAAATTTTAGTTTTTGTAAATTGTTTATTGGTAAGGAGTGTTATTTTGTATTATTTATTTATCATATATATTTATTTATTTATTTATTGAATTTTGTGAATATACCAAATGTTTAGTTATCTAACATGCTTTGAATATTTATAATTAATGTGTAGGAGATTGATATCTTGGTGGGCCATGGCCATTGATAATGGCTCTTCCGAACCACACACCTTTTTTGAATATGGATTGAACCTACTCTTTTGTCCTAGGAGTGTACTCACATTATTTAGATGGATGTTTCTCTTTGGATTTAGCCCACCTATTCCTCTCTCCCTCCCAAACTACTAAATTAAAAATTAATTAAAATACTGTATATTAAAATAAAAGACATTAAAATAAAATATTATACGATATAAATCAAAATTATTTTATATTCAAAATAGATAATAGTATTTATGGTAAAATTTATATAATTTATAATTTATTTAATTTTATAAATATAATATATATAATTAAAATAAAAAATTAACTTAAATATTATAAATTAAATTAAATTTTTTTCAATAAAATTTATAATAGAAGGTAGGTAAAACTTATTAAATAAAAAAAAGTCAAATAAAAAATATCTTTTATTTTAATAAGTTAATTTAATTTATTTAATTTTGTTTTAATTTTTATACAATATATTTTATTTAAATATATAATGTATTTTTTGATAAAATATATATTTATTTTAATAAACTTTATGACACCTTAGATTTATTTTGTAATACATTCTATTTTAATTAGTATTTAATGTATTTTAATTTAATGTTTAATATAATATTTTTTGTTTTAGTGTATTTTATTTTAATACAAATATTTAAGTTAATTTTTATTTAATTATGTATAAATATATATTATATTTATAAAAATAAATAATTTATGAATTTAATAAGTTTAGAATATAGTTTTTGAATGATTTATTTTAAATGTCAATAACCTTGATTTCTACTGTAATATATTTAATTTGATTTAATATATAATGTATAATATTTAAATTAATTTTTAATTTATTTTAACTGCTTAGAGATAATATGGGATAGTGAAAGAAAAGTTAAGTAGACGAGAAAATGAATGAAAAAAAGTGAGTAAGAACTCCTTCTCTTCAGATTTTTCTTTCAATTTTTTACATTTTATCTTATAATGTAAAATACATTATATTCTAAAATAGTTTCTATATTCCTAAATGTGAAAGAAGTACACATATAAGATATTATAAAATTTTAAATTATATAGACACTAAAATTCAACTCTCCCAATTTATAAAATTAAAATAATTATTTTTAATAAATATTATATTCATAAATTTACAATAATTAAAATAAAAGTTAATAAAATAATTGTTTGAGATAAAATTTTGAATTCACTAATCACATATTATTTAAAAAAGTTAGGCCGAAATAAATTAAATAATTATTTAAAATAAAAGGTGTAACCATTAATTTCAAAAGAGTTAAATAAAACCCCAAATATACAAAAAAAAAAAATAAAAATAAATAAATAGGTAAAAAATAAAAGAAAATTTGAATTCAAACTAGTCCTTAAAACTAAAAATAGACTATGATCTAGTGCAACTGAAACCAATAAAGAACGCTAGAGAAACCTTAACGGATTGCTGATAGAACGCTAAACGCGCGTAAAATGACGTTTATTTGGCCTTTTATTGTCCTCCTAATCGCGACGCCGCGAGAATAAGGATGAAGATCCGTCTTTGATTTTCCAACTTGTAACTCACCCGATAATCCACATTTTTTGCTAATTCAAAAGCTGAAATGATCACCCTACTTCAGTGATCATTTCTACAACTTCCATAGGGATGATTCATCCCTAGATCTTCAAGTGGGATCAAGAATAGCCAAAACGTCATTAAGGGCTTTTGGTTGATTCAATCCATTTGAAGCCTCCACCGATTAAGGGATGCTATAAATACATCCCCTAAGTCATTCTGAACTCACAGAATTCACTCTCCACCTTTAAATCGATGAAAATAAATCTGTCATTAAAGCTTGAAGTATTCAATTTTTTTGAATTTTTCTTTGAAGCCTTAAAGTTTGAATCTGAGCATCCTAAAAGTTTCACTAATGATCAAGGACTGTTCTCCAATATTTGGTAAGGTTCAATCACCCTCTACTTCATATTTACAATTTAAAATTTTGATATTTCAAATTGCGTAAACTTGTATGCTTGCTGTTTATAGTGTTTTATAGTTAGATATTGATCTTAGGATCATTTACGAACTTTCTAGATAGGTTAAAAATAATCAATAAACCTAAAAAATGAAATAAATTGAATTTTCAAAATCAAAAAATTGTATTTGTTGTTCTAGGACTACTCTTAAATCATAGTCCATAAAGCATCCCAACAAGATTGTAATCATGTTGACAACTTTTGAATCATGTTTTATCCATCCCGATCATGTTTGATCATAATCAAATAATTGAAATTTTTGAGTTTTTGATTTAGTCAAAACGAAAAGTCAGTATTCTTGTTTTGGTACCAATCAAGTATATGAGATATAAGAAAGTTATTGGATAACTCATTTCAACTCAAAACGGCCTTAGAATAAAAAATTCAATTTTTGATCACAAACTATTTTGAACGATTTGATCATCATCCATGTTGATTGATACCTTGAGATGATGATCGACATTTTCTTGGGAGTTTTGTGAAGCTACCAAACCCCTTAGTTCAAAGAATACAAGTTTAAAAAACGAATTTAAAAACAATGAACTTTGGTGTTCTTGAGGACCGATACTTGTTAGCCTGAGACCGAGAGATCCAACTAAGGATCCTTGGTCCGGACCAAAACTTAGGACTGAGAGGTCCAATCGATGTTCTTAAGCTAGGACCAAGAGATTCGACCGAGGATTTTCATCTAGGACCGAGGATCTTCGAACTTAGGACCGATGAATTTAGCCCATAGCTAACCTAGGACCAATGGGTTTATTCACTTAGACCGACAAACTTAGCCTAGGGATATCCTAGGACTGATGGGTTTATACACCCAGACCGGTAATCTCAACTAAGGACCAAGAGTCCTTAACACCCAGTCCGAGGGTGTTTAGACTATGTAACCCCCATGAAACCCCATAGCTTAGCACGTGTTGGTTGACACATGGCAATACGAGGGTCGGAGTGGCTCGAGGTTCGATAGTTTCAACATTGGTTTGCATGCCAGACATATTTTAAAATAAAACATTATTTTTAAAATATTTTGATAGTACCAAGAAACTTTTAAAATTAATTTTGTCAAAATAATTAATTTTATTCAAATTTTAATAATCTGGGGATTCGTTAGAATCAATTAACGATTTGATTTTTATGAAATTCGATTTAAATTAATTAAACATAATTAGTTTAAGAATTTATTTTTTATTTGAATACAAAATCGCCAATTGATTTTTAGAAAAATCTATAAAAAGATGTAAATGTACAAACGTATTTTACACTAAGTTTCGTTTGGTTCGAAGTTTGGTGATACTCGAGAAAGGGCTTTCACACTTCATTCTCCGTACTCTTTTTATAAACGGTCTCTACTTATAAAGTTGACTATTGAAAAATAAGTTGTATAACATTTGCGGATGATAACTAGGGTAGAAATACCTAAAGAATATTAGTAATTTTTAAAAGCATTAGTGTTTAGAAATAAACGCAAAACAAGCCCTTATTGAAATATTTTGTTGAAATATCCCAATAATATTTAAAATGAATTTTTAAATTTTTCTGGATTTTATAAACTGATTTAGAGTTCCGAATTTACAAAATTAATTTTGGATTTGAAAAGTAGAACCAAGAAAGCCTTAGGACCGGAGTCCTAAGGCTTGGTTTTGATTTTATCGGTCGAGGTCCGGAAACGCTTGGTCTAGGCTCAAGAACTCTCGGTCTGAGTACAGAAGTATCTTAGTCGAGGTGCTAAGGACCCTCGGTCCTTAGCTAATCTTACCGGTTTAGGTGTAAAAACTTATCGGTCCTAGACTAGCCTAAGGCTAGGTTTCTCGGTCGAGGTGTATAACCTCTCGGTTTGGGGCTAGCTCTAGGATAAGTTCCTCGGTCCTAGACTTGAGAGCTCACAGTCCCGGGTCTTGGATTCTCGGTGCCATGTTTGTATTTCTCGGTCGTGAGTCTTGGGAGTCTCGGTCCTAGGTTAGACATATCGGTCATAGGTCCAAATTTTATCGGTCTTAGGTGAAAATCCTCGGTCGGATTCCTCAGTCCTAGCTCAAGATCATCGTTCCTATGTCTTGGTCCTAACTCAAGAACACCGATCCTAGCTTATTTTTTGTCGGTCTTTGGTTCGGTCTGGACCGAGAATTCTCGGTCGGATCTCTGTACTAGGCTAACAAGCCTCGATCTTTAAGAACATAAATATTCAATAATTTTTAAATTCGTTTTTTAACTCTGATTTTTTATCTTAGTGTTTGGGTAGCTTCACAAAGCTCCCAGGAACATGTTGATCATCATCTTAAAGTATGGATTGACTAGTATGATGATCAATCAAATCAGTTTATGAAAAAAAATCAAAGTTTTGATTTTAAGGTTGTTTTAAAGTAAAATGAGCTATCCAATAGCTTTCTTATAAGACATATACTTGTTTGGTACGAAAAACAAGAGCAATGGGCTGTTCGTTTTGACCAATTAAAGAAATCAAAATTTTTATTTTATTTTAAAATTTTTGATTTTGATCAAACATGATCCAAATAGTTTTCCAACATCCTTACAATCATGTTGGGAAGTTTTTTGGATTGTGATTCGATTGAATTAACCCAAGAACAACAAAACCGTTTTTTGATTTTTGAAATTCAAATTTGGGTTTTTGTTATTTAGATCGATTGATCGATTCAATCATATTCATATAGTTTATAAATCATATAGGGATGAATTCTCAACCATAAAACATCATAAATAGAAAGCATACAAACTTATGTAATTTGAAATATAAAAATTTCAAATTCAAACTGTAAATACGAATTAGAGGTTGATTGATACCTTACCAATAATTGGAGAACACTCCTTGATCCTTAGGGAAACTTTCTAGATGCACAGATCTAAGCTTGGATTTCTTAAATAGAAAATTCGAAAAATCCAAATCTTTGAAGCTTTAATGGCGGAATTTTATTTTCTTCGATTTGAGACTTCTATGTTGGTAGGTTACCGTATGAATGAGTTGAAAAGAGTATTTAAACTCATCCTATGTCAGTTGGGGAAGCCTAATGGCCTGAATCATCCAAAAGTCATTAATGATTTTTGATTATTATTGGTTGCAATCACTGAAGTAGGGTGATTCATCCCTATTTTCGTAGTGGAGAATGATCACCATTGTAGGGTGATCATTCTGGATTTTGAACGGGTCAAAACCATCGACCAATGGTCGAGTTCCAAAAAGAGAATATCAACACGACTGTTCATCCTTATATTCGTGGCGTCGCGTTGAAAAAGAAGACCACAGCTAGAAACATCATCGTTTAGTACCTATTTTGGCGTTTCGTCCACGTTTCATCCTACGTCGTTGGCGTTTGGGTGTTTTCGGCTAACGGGGTTGACGTCCCATTAGTTGATTCAATGCTCCACGATGCACACTTCCTTCTGCTACAGCGGGCTACGCGGAGCGCTTTGTCGCATTGGATTGGATTTGAGCGTCCATCCGATGGATGCGGTTCCTACTACACTAAATTCAACTGTTTTCAGCTACTCCCGATGATAGATTTATTTATTTTATTAAAACCTTAAGGTTTTGTTTGAAATTGATTTTTCTTTCACATTTTTGGCTTAATTGTGATATTTCCAAATACACAAAATATTAAAATAAATATGGAAAATATTTTACCAATTTATTTTTATTTTTTTTGTATATTTTTAGGATTTAGATAAATAATTTCCTTTTAGATGAAATGGATACTACAATTCACAAAAATTATTTATTTTTGTCCTTCAATTTTTCTAAAATTATTTTGAAATATTATGGTACAACATTTATCATTTATCCCAAATAATTTATTTTTGATTTTGACTTTAACCCTTAATTAATTTGATTAATTAACACATTAATTAATTCTAATTAATTATTTTAAATAGGTGTTTAGCTATGGGGTTAATTATTTTAATCTTATTTATTTAAAAATAACTCAAAATAATTATTTCATTATTATAAATTAGAGTGTAGATTTTTAGTTCTTACAGACCCAAACCCATAAAAATGGACTCAAGGCATAAGACTCTGGTCCTAAGGCCTTTTTGGTTACACTTTTAAAAATACAAAATTATTTTTTTAATTTTGGGATCTTAAACAATTTCTAAAAATCCCGAAAAATTAGAAAATGATTTCAAAATATTTTTGGGAAATTTCTACAAAAACATATTTTGACTAAGGCTTGTTTGGTGTTTATTTCTAAACCTTAACAAATTTAAAAATAATTGATGTTCTTCAGGTATAATCCTCCTTAGTTATCATCAACAACAAGTATCAGCATTTAAATATTGTTGTTTCAATATTTTAAATAACGCTAAAATCTAGATGCATGACTAAGACCAGAAAAATAATTTGGTAAAAGAAAACTCTAATCAATACGTTTGTACACGTATGCCAACTAAAGGCAATTGGCGACTCTGTTTCAAAATAAATAATCTTTTAAATTAATTACATTTAATTAATTAAAACTAAGGATTTCTAAAAAATCAAATTGTGATTTGATTATTATAAATCCTCCGATTATTTAAAATTGAACTTCGTCATTAATTCTTTTTATTTAATTTTAAAAGATGTAAAGAATCATTTAAAAAAATTTAAATAATGTTTTAGTTTAAAAAAAATTATAATACGCAGACCGATGTTGAAATTCTCCATATTATACTTTTAAAAAAAAAACTAAATACAAAGTTTTTTTTTTTTTTGAATTACAAATATCAAGCATTCCCTAACTGTATGACTTAAGTGAATTATTGAATTACCAAATAATATTGATGATGTTTGGATCAAAAATTAAAACGGAATTAGAATGTGATTGATATACGTAAGGAATGATAATGGACATGATTGATAGAAGATTGTTATTTGGTTTGGATTGATGAATTATTATTTATATTATTTATTTGTATATTAATTAATTTTTATATTTAATTTATATATTTATAGATTAATATATTTATATATTTTATTAATTTTGTTTATTTTGTTTCTATTATTACTTAATTAAAAAATATATAAATTAATTAATTAATCCAATATATCTATATATATTAAAAAATAAATAAATAAGAGAAATAATTAGTTCCATGAAAAAAATATTAATAAGTTTTATATTTAATTTTTTATTCTTTATTTATATATATATTTATATATATATATATATTAATTATTATTATTGTAGTTTGGATTTGTTTATATTATAAATTATAAAGTGGGTAAGTCCTAATAATTTACATTCTAATTTATAATATTAAAATAATTATTTTAAATTATTTTTAAATAAATAAAATTAAAATAATTAATTTTATAGTCAAAAACATATTTAAAACAGTTAATTAGGAATAATATTGTACTAATTAATCAAGGGTTATGGCCAAAATAAAGAATAAAATTATTTGAGATAAATGTTGTCCTCATAATATCTCAAAATAATTTTAGAAAAATTAAAGAATAAAATAAATAATTTTGATTAATTGTTATATCCATTTCATCTAAGAAGAATTATTTATTTAATCCTAAAAATATACAAAAATATATTAAATAATTTGGTAAAATATTTGCCATATTTATTTTAATATTATGTGTATTTAAAAAAGATCAAAAATTAAAACTAGAAGGGTGAAAGAAAAATTAATTTCAAACAAACCATTAGATTTTAAAATAAAATAAATTCTTGATCGAGTGTAGCGGAACTGGGAAAATAAACAATAGTCGGAAACTAGGCCATCAGATGAGAGCTGACAACTCATCCAACGACCTAGATGCGCCCGCGTAGCCGGCTGTCACAGAGGGAACGCGTGCCCGCGCCACACCCTATGAACTAACTAGATGTTAGATCCGTTATCCCGAAAGCTAACGGAATGCCCAACCGTCAACGGACCTCGGACGGAACGCCAGGACGCGCATGAAACGACATCGTTTTGGCCTCCGATCTTCATCTTCATCGCGACCGCCGTCTGGATAAGCTTAGAATCATGTTGATTTTGATTTTTGGAACTCAACCATTAGTCCACAAAATTGACTAATTTAAAGCCCAGAATGATCACCCTATGATGGTGATCATGCCCCCTACGAGTATAGGCCTCACCACTACCTATTCCGACCAGTTGATTGAAGAACAACTAAAATTCTATTAATAGCTTTTGGCTGATTCAGCCCACTTGGCTCCTCCAACCGACCATGGGAAGTATAAATACACCCCCATGGATCATTCTGAAGCCAAAGAACTAACTCATACCCTTCAAAATAAATAAAATAAAAAATCTGCCATTAAAGCTTAAAGCTTTTGAATTTTCGGTTTAAAGTATTAAAGCTTGAATCTGAGCATCTAGAAATTTTCATAAGGATCAAGGAGTGTTATTCAATCTTTGGCAAGGTTCCAATCACCCTCTCATTCATATTTACAGTTTGAATTTGATCATTTATATTTTAAATTGCATAAACTTTTATGTTTGCTGTTTATGATGTTTTTTGATTGAAAATTCATTCCTAGATGATTTATAAACTATCTAGATAGGATAGAACCGATCAATATTTCTAAATAAAAAACCCAAATTTGAATTTTAAAAATAAAAAAAACGGGTTTGTTATTCTTGAGTTAATTCGGTTGAATTACAGCCCAGAAAACTTTCCAACATGATTTTAAACACGTTGGGCAACTATTTGAATCATTTCTGATCAATCTCGATCATGTATAATAAAAATCAAAATTTTCAAAATAAATGAAAATTTTGATTTATTGAATTGGTCAAAACGAACAACTAGTGTTCTTGTTTTGATACCAATCAAGAATATGTGATATAAGGAAGCTATTAGATAGATCATTTCACTTCAAAACAATTTTAAAATCAAAAACCAAAATATTGATCACAAACTGTTTTGAACATATTGATCATCGTCGAGGTCGATTGATACCTTGAGATGAATCAACATGTTTCTAGGAGCTTTGTGAAGCTACCCAAGATCTTGGATCAAATAATTAGAGCTAAAAAAAGTATTTTAAAAATTGGATCCTTGTGTTCTTAAGGACCGAGGCTTGTTAACTTAGGACTGAAAGGTCCGATAGAGGATCCTCGGTCTTGGCCGAGACCAAGGACCGGTGTTCTTGAGTTAAGACCGAGATTTAGGACCGATGTTCTTGACTTAGTAAAGTGAAATATGATCGAGGATTCTCACCTAGGACCGAGAGATCTGACTGGGACCGAGATCCCAAGACTCACAATAGAGAAATTCAACCTAGGACCGAAACTCTCAAGACCTAGAATCGAGAATCTCGAGACCTAGGACCAAGAGGTCTAAACCTGGGACCGAGAATACATACCCAAAACCGAGAGCTTCCAAGTCCAGGACCGAGGAACTTAGCCTAGAGCTAGTTCCGGACCGAGAGGTTTATACACCTCAACCGAGTAACCTAGACCAAAGCTAGTCCAGGACCGATAACTTTATACACCTAAACCGGTAAATCCAAGCCAATGAATGAGTCCTTAACACCCTAACCAAGGGACTCCGGTACACAGACCGAGAGATCCCAAGTCCAGACCAAGTGTCTCTAGACCCCGACCGATAAAAACAAACCCCAGCCTTAGGACTTCGGTCCTAAGGCCTATTTGATTCCACTTTTCAAAATTTAAAATTATTTTTATAATTTTGGGACTCGTAATCATTTTCTAAAAATTACAAAATAATAGAAAACATAATTTTAAATATTTTTTTAATATTTCTCCAAAAATATTACAACAAAGGCTCGTTTGGTGTTTATTTCTAAATCCTAATGTCTTTAAAAATGACTAACATTTTCAGGTATTTCTACCCTAGTTATCATCCGTAACAGGTATTAACATTTAAATATTGTTGTTTCAATATTTTAAATAATGTTAAAATCTAGAAGCATGACTAGGACTAGAAAAATAATTTGTTAAAACTCAAAACGTTATACAACCGATTTTCAATAAGTCAACTTTTTTAAGTAGATATCATATTTAATACGGGTGCGAAGGACATAGCGCAAGCCTTTTCCGAGTATCTCCAAACTTCAAATCAAATGAAACTCTAGTGCAAATACGTTTGTACACATACACCTATTTATTAAATTCTCTAAAATCAATTGGTGAATTTGTCTTAAAATAAATAATCTTTCTTAAATTAATTATGTTTAATAAATTTAAATTAGAATTCATAAAAAAAATTAAATCGTCATTTGATTACAGTAAATCCACATATTATTAAAATTGAATAAAATTAATTATTTTTACATAATTGAAACTACCAATACTATCTAAATCTTTCAAAAATAATATTTTATTTTTAAAAATATGTCTAACACGCAAACCAAGTTTGAAATCATCGAACCTCAAGTCACATTGTGCCCACATGCGAACATGCACCAACCACACACGCAATGCGTACTGCAGGATTCTCGGGAGTTACCATGTATTTTTTTTTTTTGTTAAGTGACCAGACATAAGACAAATAATAATATTTATTGATAAAAAATGTTCATTATAATAATAATCTGAAAAAAAAAAGTTGGTTTCTAAGTTCAAACTAAACTAGTTTAACTATAAATCTAGTTAAATTATTTTAACTTTTAAATAAGACTACTACTTTTTAAAACAAAATCATCATACTTTTAGTTGTTTTTAAATAACATATTATTCAAAATATGTAAAATATTTAAATATATATTAAATTACTCAATTTATATATACCCACTCAAATAAAGAAATTCAATCATAATAATCTACAGTTGTATTTTTAATTAATGAATCTTTTGAAAAGTTATATGTATAAAAAGATGAGAAGCAAACTAACAAAAAGAGAGTAGAGAAAAAGAATAGTCAACTTGTAAAAATTAATTGAGGGAGGAGAGTAGAAAATTTCTCAAATTTTGAGGGGATTGAATAATTCCAATGTACTAAGGCATTTCGTTATAAAATCCATACCTGTTGTTTGTTTGTGTTGAGTAATTGTCTGTTCTTTTCTTAGTAAAAAATAACACAAAATTATTGAATCTCAAATTGTTTTTTATATTTTAAAAAAGAGTTATTGAAATTAATTTTTCATCTGATTTTTTTACCGTCATCTTTCGATTATTTTTATTTTAACGAATGTTTTACTATTTCAACTATATATGTAGTTGAATAATTATCATTTAGTTTGACATTTTTTGACGTTTTATTTTATCAACTCTTTGATTAATAATAATTTCAATCGTCATTCAAAATTTTTGATTTTACTAGTTTGTTCAATTTTTTATACTTTAACCTTCATTGTTTAACCACTCAAATTAACTCAAATTAACTCATATTTAAAGTGTCTCTCAACAAAATTATATGATCAATGAATTTTCTCCGATAAAAATTTTAGTTTTTGTAAATTGTTTATTGGTAAGGAGTGTTATTTTGTATTATTTATTTATCATATATATATATATATATTTATTTATTTATTGAATTTTGTGAATATACCAAATGTTTAGTTATCTAACATGCTTTGAATATTTATAATTAATGTGTAGGAGATTGATATCTTGGTGGGCCATGGCCATTGATAATGGCTCTTCCGAACCACACACCTTTTTTGAATATGGATTGAACCTACTCTTTTGTCCTAGGAGTGTACTCACATTATTTAGATGGATGTTTCTCTTTGGATTTAGCCCACCTATTCCTCTCTCCCTCCCAAACTACTAAATTAAAAATTAATTAAAATACTGTATATTAAAATAAAAGACATTAAAATAAAATATTATACGATATAAATCAAAATTATTTTATATTCAAAATAGATAATAGTATTTATGGTAAAATTTATATAATTTATAATTTATATAATTTTATAAATATAATATATATAATTAAAATAAAAAATTAACTTAAATATTATAAATTAAATTAAAATTTTTTTAATAAAAATTATAATAGAAGGTAGGTAAAACTTATTAAATAAAAAAAAGTCAAATAAAATATATTTTTTATTTTAATAAGTTAATTTAATTTATTTTATTTTATTTTAATTTTTATACAATATATTTTATTTAAATATATAATGTATTTTTTGATAAAATATATATTTATTTTAATAAACTTTATGACACCTTAGATTTATTTTGTAATACATTCTATTTTAATTAGTATTTAATGTATTTTAATTTAATGTTTAATATAATATTTTTTGTTTTAGTGTATTTTATTTTAATACAAATATTTAAGTTAACTTTTATTTAATTATGTATAAATATATATTATATTTATAAAAATAAATAATTTATGAATTTAATAAGTTTAGAATATAGTTTTTGAATGATTTATTTTAAATATCAATAACCTTGATTTCTATTGTAATATATTTAATTTGATTTAATATATAATGCATAATATTTAAATTAATTTTTAATTTATTTTAACTGCTTAGAGATAATATGGGATAGTGAAAGAAAAGTTAAGTAGACGAGAAAATGAATGAAAAAAAGTTGGTAAGAACTCCCTTCTCTTCAGATTTTTCTTTCAATTTTTTACATTTTATCTTATAATGTAAAATACATTATATTCTAAAATAGTTTCTATATTCCTAAATGTGAAAGAAGTACACATAAGATATTATAAAATTTTAAATTATATAGACACTAAAATTCAACTCTCCCAATTTATAAAATTAAAATAATTATTTTTAATAAATATTATATTCATAAATTTATAATAATTAAAATAAAAGTTATAATAAAATAATTGTTTGAGATAAAATTTTGAATTCACTAATCACATATTATTTAAAAAAGTTAGGCCGAAATAAATTAAATAATTATTTAAAATAAAAGGTGTAACCATTAATTTCAAAAGAGTTAAATAAAACCCCAAATATAAAAAAAAAAAAAAAAATAAATAAATAAATAGGTAAAAAATAAAAGAAAATTTGAATTCAAACTAGTCCTTAAAACTAAAAATAGACTATGATCTAGTGCAACTGAAACCAATAAAGAACGCTAGAGAAACCTTAACGGATTGCTGATAGAACGCTAAACGCGCGTAAAATGACGTTTATTTGGCCTTTTATTGTCCTCCTAATCGCGACGCCGCGAGAATAAGGATGAAGATCCGTCTTTGATTTTCCAACTTGTAACTCACCCGATAATCCACATTTTTTGCTAATTCAAAAGCTGAAATGATCACCCTACTTCAGTGATCATTTCTACAACTTCCATAGGGATGATTCATCCCTATATCTTCAAGTGGGATCAAGAACAGCCAAAACGTCATTAAGGGCTTTTGGTTGATTCAATCCATTTGAAGCCTCCACCGATTAAGGGATGCTATAAATACATCCCCTGAGTCATTCTGAACCCAAAGAATTCACTCTCCACCTTCAAATCGATGAAAATAAATCTGTCATTAAAGCTTGAAGTATTCAATTTTTTTGAATTTTTTCTTTGAAGCCTTAAAGTTTGAATCTGAGCATCCTAAAAGTTTCCCTAATGATCAAAGAGTGTTCTTCAATATTTGGTAAGGTTCAATCACCCTCTAATTCATATTTACAATTTAAAATTTTGATATTTCAAATTGCGTAAACTTGTATGCTTGCTGTTTATAGTGTTTTATAGTTAGATATTGATCTTAGGATCATTTACGAACTTTCTAGATAGGTTAAAAATAATCAATAAACCTAAAAAATTAAATAAATTGAATTTTCAAAATCAAAAAATTGTATTTGTTGTTCTAGGGCTACTCTTAAATCACAGTCCATAAAGCATCCCAACAAGATTGTAATCATGTTGACAACTTTTGAATCATGTTTTATCCATCCCGATCATGTTTGATCATAATCAAATAATTAAAAATTTTTAGTTTTTGATTTAGTCAAAACGAAAAGTCAGTATTCTTGTTTTGATACCAATCAAGTATATGAGATATAAGAAAGTTATTGGATAACTCATTTCAACTCAAAACGGCCTTAGAATAAAAAAATCAATTTTTGATCACAAACTATTTTGAACGATTTGATCATCATCCATGTTGATTGATACCTTGAGATGATGATCGACATGTTCTTGGGAGTTTTGTGAAGCTACCAAACCCCTTAGTTCAAAGAATACAAATTTAAAAAAACGAATTTAAAAACAATGAACTTTGGTGTTCTTGAGGACCGATACTTGTTAGCCTGAGACCGAGAGATCCAATTAAGGATCCTTGGTCCGGACCAAAACTTAGGACCGAGAGGTCCAGTCGATGTTCTTAAGCTAGGACCAAGAGATTCGACCGAGGATTTTCATCTAGGACCGAGGATCTTCGAACCTAGGACCGATGAATTTAGCCCATAGCTAACCTAGGACCAATGGGTTTATTCACTTAGACCGACAAACTTAGCCTAGGGATATCCTAGGACCGATGGGTTTATACACCCGGACCGGTAATCTCAACTAAGGACCAAGAGTCCTTAGCACCCAGTCCGAGGGTGTTTAGACCATGTAACCTCCGTGAAACCCCATAGCTTATCACGTGTTGGTTGACACATGGCAATACGAGAGTCGGAGTGGCTCGAGGTTCGATAGTTTCAACATTGGTTTGCATGCCAGACATATTTTAAAATAAAACATTATTTTTAAAATATTTTGATAGTACCAAGAAACTTTTAAAATTAATTTTGTCAAAATAATTAATTTTATTCAAATTTTAATAATCTGGGGATTTGTTAGAATCAAATAACGATTTGATTTTTATGAAATTCGATTTAAATTAATTAAACATAATTAGTTTAAGAATTTATTTTTTATTTGAATACAAAATCGCCAATTGATTTTTAGAAAAATCTATAAAAAGATGTAAATGTACAAACGTATTTTACACTAAGTTTCGTTTGGTTCGAAGTTTGGTGATACTCGAGAAAGGGCTTTCACACTTCATTCTCCGTACTCTTTTTATAAACGGTCTCTATTTATAAAGTTGACTATTGAAAAATAGGTTGTATAACATTTGCGGATGATAACTAGGGTAGAAATACCTAAAGAATATTAGTAATTTTTAAAAGCATGTGTTTAGAAATAAACGCAAAACAAGCCCTTATTGAAATATTTTGTTGAAATATCCCAATAATATTTAAAATGAATTTTTAAATTTTTCTGGATTTTATAAACTGATTTAGAGTTCCGAATTTACAAAATTAATTTTGGATTTGAAAAGTAGAACCAAGAAAGCCTTAGGACCGGAGTCCTAAGGCTTGGTTTTGATTTTATCGGTCGAGGTCCGGAAACGCTTGGTCTAGGCTCAAGAACTCTCGGTCTGAGTACAGAAGTATCTTAGTCGAGGTGCTAAGGACCCTCGGTTCTTAGCTAATCTTACCGGTTTAGGTGTAAAAACCTATCGGTTCTAGACTAGCCTAGGGCTAGGTTTCTCGGTCGAGGTGTATAACCTCTCGGTTTGGGGCTAGCTCTAGGATAAGTTCCTCGGTCCTAGACTTGAGAGCTCACAGTCCCGGGTCTGGGATTCTCGGAGGCATGTTTGTATTTCTCGGTCGTGAGTCTTGGGAGTCTCGGTCCTAGGTTAGACATATCGGTCATAGGTCCAAATTTTATCGGTCTTAGGTGAGAATCCTCGGTCAGATTCCTCAGTCCTAGCTCAAGATCATCGTTCCTATGTCTTGGTCCTAACTCAAGAACACCGATCCTAGCTTATTTTTGTCGGTCTTTGGTTCGGTCTGGACCGAGAATTCTCGGTCGGATCTCTGTACTAGGCTAACAAGCCTCGATCTTTAAGAACATAAGTATTCAATATTTTTTTAAAATTAATTTTTTAACTCTGATTTTTTATCTTAGTGTTTGGGTAGCTTCACAAAGCTCCCAGGAACATGTTGATCATCATCTTAAAGTATGGATTGACTAGTATGATGATCAATCAAATCAGTTTATAAAAAAAAATAAGGGTTTTGATTTTAATGTTGTTTTAAAGTGAAATGAGCTATCCAATAGCTTTCTTATAACACATATACTTGATTGGTACGAAAAACAAGAACAATGGGCTGTTCGTTTTGACAATTAAAGAAATCAAAAATTTTATTTTATTTTAAAATTTTTGATTTTGATCAAACATGATCCAAATAGTTTCCCAACATCGTTACAATCAAGTTGGGAAGTTTTTTGGATTGTGATTCGATTGAATTAACCCAAGAACAACAAAACCGTTTTTTGATTTTTGAAATTCAAATTTGGGTTTTTGTTATTTAGATCGATTGATCGATTCAATCATATTCATATAGTTTATAAATCATATAGGGATGAATTCTCAACCATAAAACATCATAAATAGAAAGCATACAAACTTATGGAATTTGAAATATAAAAATTTCAAATTCAAACTGTAAATATGAATTAGAGGTTGATTGAAACTTTACCAATAATTGGAGAACACTCCTTGATCCTTAGGGAAACTTTCTAGATGCACAGATCTAAGCTTGAATTCCTTAAATAGAAAATTCGAAAAATCCGAATCTTTGAACCTTTAATGGCGGAATTTTATTTTCTTCTATTTGAGACTTTTATGTTGGTAGGTTACCGTATGAATGAGTTGAAAAGAGTATTTAAACTCATCCTATGTCAGTTAGGGAAGCCTAATGGCCTGAATCATCCAAAAGCCATTAATGACTTTTGATTATTATTGGTTGCAATCACTGAAGTAGGGTGATTCATCCCTATTTTCGTAGTGGAGAATGATCACCATTGTAGGGTGATCATTCTGGATTTTGAACGGGTCAAAACCATCGACCAATGGTCGAGTTCCAAAAAGAGAATATCAACACGACTGTTCATCCTTATATTCGTGGCGTTGCGTTGAAAAAGAAGACCCGAGCTAGAAACATCATCGTTTAGTACCTATTTTGGCGTTTCGTCCACGTTTCATCATGCGTCGTTGGCGTTTGGGTGTTTTCGGCTAACGGGGTTGACGTCCCATTAGTTGATTCGATGCTCCACGACGCACACTTCCTTCTGCTACAGCGGGCTATGCGGAGCGCTTTGTCGCATTGGATTGGATTTGAGCGTCCATCCGATGGATGGAGTTCCTACTACACTGAATTCAACTGTTTTCAGCTACTCCCGATGATAGATTTATTTATTTTATTAAAACCTTAAGGTTTTGTTTGAAATTGATTTTTCTTTCACATTTTTGGCTTATTTGTGATATTTTCAAATACACAAAATATTAAAATAAATATGGAAAATATTTTACCAATTTTTTTTTATTTTTTTTTATATTTTTAGGATTTAGATAAATAATTTCCTTTTAGATGAAATGAATACTACAATTCACCAAAATTATTTATTTTTGTCCTTCAATTTTTCTAAAATTATTTTGAAATATTATGGTACAACATTTATCATTTATCCCATATAATTTATTTTTCATTTTGACTTTAACCCTTAATTAATTTGATTAATTAACACATTAATTAATTCTAATTAATTATTTTAAATAGGTGTTTGGCAATGGGTTAATTATTTTAATCTTATTTATTTAAAAATAATTCAAAATAATTATTTCATTATTATAAATTAGAGTGTAGATTTTTAGTTCTTACAGACCCAAACTCATAAAAATGGACTCAAGGCATATGACTCTGGTCCTAAGGCCTGTTTGGTTACACTTTTAAAAATCCAAAATTATTTTTTTAATTTTGGGATCTTAAACCATTTCTAAAAATCCCGAAAAATTAGAAAATGATTTCAAAATATTTTTGGGAAATTTCTAGAAAAACATATTTTGACTAAGGCTTGTTTGGTGTTTATTTCTAAACTTTAACAAATTTAAAAATAATTGATGTTCTTCAGGTGTAATCCTATTTACTTATCATCAACAACAAGTATCAACATTTAAATATTGTTGTTTCAATATTTTAAATAACGCTAAAATCTAGAAGCATGACTAAGACCAGAAAAATAATTTGTTAAAACTCAAACATTATAAAACCAATTTTAAAATGGATACGGAGGATGAAGCGCGAAATCCCTTTTCCGAGTATCACCAAAGTACGAATTAAAAAAAAACTCTAATCAATACGTTTGTACATGTATGCCAACTAAAGGCAATTGGCGACTCTGTTTCAAAATAAATAATATTTTAAATTAATTATATTTAATTAATTAAAACTAAGGATTTCTAAAAAATCAAATTATGATTTGATTATCATAAATCCCCCGATTATTTAAAATTGAACTTCGTCATTAATTATTTTTATTTAATTTTAAAAGCTGTAAAGAATCATTTAAAAAAAATAAATAATGTTTTAGTTTAAAAAGAAATTATAAAACGCAGACCGATGTTGAAATCCTCCATACTATACTTTTAAAAAAAAACCTAAATACAAATGTTTTTTTTTTTTTGGATTACAAATATCAAGCATTCCCTAACTGTATGACTTAAGTGAATTATTGAATTACCAAATAATATTGATGATGTTTGGATCAAAAATGAAAACGGAATTAGAATGTGATTGATATACGTAAGGAATGATAATGGAAATGATTGATAGAAGATTGTTATTTGGTTTGGATTGAGGAATTATTATTTATATTATTTATTTGCATATTAATTAATTTTTATATTTAATTTATATATATTTATAGATTAATATATTTATATATTTTGTTCCTATTATTACTCAATAAAAAAAATATATAAATTAATTAATTAATCCAATATATCTATATATATTAAAAAATAAATAAATAAGAGAAATAATTAGTTCCATGTAAAAAAATATTAATAAGTTTTATATTTAATTTTTTATTCTTTATATATATATATATATATATTAATTATTATTATTATTGTAGTTTGGATTTGTTTATATTATAAATTATAAAGTAGGTAAGTCCTAATAATTTACATTATAATTTATAATATTAAAATAATTATTTTAAATTATTTTTAATAAATAAAATTAAAATAATTAACTTTATAGTCAAAAACATATTTAAAACAGTTAATTAGGAATAATTATTGTACTAATTAATCAAGGGTTATGGCCAAAATAAAGAATAAAATTATTTGAGATAAATGTTGTCCTCATAATATCTCAAAATAATTTTAGAAAAATTAAAGAATAAAATAAATAATTTTGATTAATTGTTGTATCCATTTCATCTAAGAAGAATTATTTATTTAATCCTAAAAATATACAAAAATAAATTAAATAAATTGGTAAAATATTTGCCATATTTATTTTAATATTATGTGTATTTAAAAAAGATAAAAATTAAAGCTAGAAGGGTGAAAGAAAAATTAATTTCAAACAAACTATTAGATTTTAAAATAAAATAAATTCTTGATCGAGTGTAGCCGAAACTGGGAAAATAAACAACAGTCGGAAACTAGGCCATCAGATGAGAGCTGAGAACTCATCCAACGACCTAGATGCGCCCGCGTAGCCGGCTGTCACAGAGGGAACGCGTGCCCGCGCCACACCCTATGAACTAACTAGATGTTAGACACGTTATCCCGAAAGCTAACGGAATGCCTAACCGTCAACAGACCTCGGACGGAACGTCAGGACGCGCATGAAACGACATCGTTTTGGCCTCCGATCTTCGTCTTCATCGCGACCGCCGTCTGGATAAGCTTAGAATCATGTTGATTTTGGATTTTTTGAACTCAACCATTAGACCACCAAATTGATTAATTCAAAGCCCAGAATGATCACACTATGATGGTGATCATGCACCCTACGAGTATAGGCCTCACCACTACCTACTCTGACCAGTTGATTAAAGAACAACTAAAATTCTATTAATAGCTTTTGGCTGATTCAGCCCACTTGGCTCCTCCAACCGACCATGGGAAGTATAAATACACCCCATGGATCATTCCGAAGCCAAAGAACTAACTCATACCCTTCAAAATAAATAAAATAAAAAATCTGCCATTAAAGCTTAAAGCTTTTGAATTTTCGGTTTAAAGCATTAAAGCTTTGATTTGAGCATCTAGAAATTTTCATAAGGATCAAGGAGTGTTATTCAATCTTTGGCAAGGTTCCAATCACCCTCTCATTCATATTTACAGTTTGAATTTAATCATTTATATTTTAAATTGCATAAACTTTTATGCTTGCTGTTTATGATGTTTTTTGATTAAAAATTCATTTCTAGATGATTTATAAACTATCTAGATATGATAGAATCGATCAATATTTCTAAATAAAAAACCCAAATTTGAATTTTAAAATTAAAAAAAACGGGTTTGTTATTCTTGAGTTAATTCGGTTGAATTACAACCTAGAAAACTTTCCAACATGATTTTAAACATGTTGGGAAACTATTTGAATCATTTTTGATCAATCTCGATCATGTTTAATAAAAATCAAAATTTTCAAAATAAATGAAAATTTTGATTTATTGGATTGGTCAAAACGAACAACTAGTGTTCTTGTTTTGATACCAATCAAGAATATGTGATATAAGGAAGCTATTAGATAGATCATTTCACTTCAAAAAAATTTTAAAATCAAAAACCAAAATATTGATCACAAACTGTTTTGAACATATTGATCATCGTCGAGGTCGATTGATACCTTGAGATGAATCAACATGTTTCTAGGAGCTTTGTGAAGCTACCCAAGATCTTGGATCAAATAATTAGAGCTAAAAAATGGATTTTAAAAATTAGATCCTTGTGTTTTTAAGGACCGAGGCTTGTTAACTTAGGACCGAAAGATCCGATAGAGGATCCTCGGTCTTGGCCGAGACCAAGGACCGGTGTTCTTGAGTTAAGACCGAGATTTAGGACCGATGTTCTTGACTTAGTAAAGAGAAATGTGATCGAGGATTCTCACCTAGGACCGAGAGATCTGACAGGGACCGAGACTCCCAAGACTCACAATAGAGAAATTCAACCTGGGACCGAAACTCTCAAGACCTAGAACCGAGAATCTCGAGACCTAGGACCAAGAGGTCTAAACCTGGGACCGAGAATACCAGACCCAGAACCGAGAGCTTCCATGTCCAGGACCGAGGAACTTAGCCTAGAGCTAGTTCCGGACCGAGAGGTTTATACACCTCAACCGAGTAACCTAGACCAAAGCTAGTCCAGGACCGATAACTTTCTACACCTAAACCGGTAAATCCAAGTCAATGACTGAGTCCTTAACACCCTAACCAAAGGACTCCGGTACACAGACCGAGAGATCCCAAGTCCAGACCAAGTGTCTCTAGACCCCGATCGATAAAAACAAACCCCAGCCTTAGGACTTCGGTCCTAAGGCCTATTTGATTCCACTTTTCAAAATTTAAAATTATTTTTATAATTTTGGGACTCGTAATCATTTTCTAAAAATTACAAAATAATAGAAAATATAATTTTAAATATTTTTTTAATATTTCTCCAAAAATATTACAACAAAAGCTCGTTTGGTGTTTATTTCTAAATCCTAATGTCTTTAAAATGACTAACATTTTCAGGTATTTCTACCCTAGTTATCATCCGTAACAGGTATTAACATTTAAATATTGTTGTTTCAATATTTTAAATAATGTTAAAATCTAGAAGCATGACTAGGACTAGAAAAATAATTTGTTAAAACTCAAAACGTTATACAACCGATTTTCAATAAGCCAACTTTTTAAGTAGATATCATATTTAAAACGGGTGCGAAGGACATAGCGCAAGCCTTTTCCGAGTATCTCCAAACTTCAAATCAAATGAAACTCTAGTGCAAATACGTTTGTACACATACACCTATTTATTAAATTTTATAAAATCAATTGGTGAATTTGTCTTAAAATAAATAATCTTTCTTAAATTAATTATGTTTAATAAATTTAAATTAGAATTCATAAAAAAATTAAATCGTCATTTGATTACAGTAAATCTACATATTATTAAAATTGAATAAAATTAATTATTTTTACATAATTGAAACTACCACTACTATCAAAATCTTTCAAAAATAATATTTTATTTTTAAAAATATGTCTGACACGCAAACCAAGTTTGAAATCATCGAACCTCAAGTTACATTGTGCCCACATGCGAACATGCACCAACCACACACGCAATGCGTACTGCAGGATTCTCGGGAGTTACCGTGTATTTTTTTTTTTTTGTTAAGTGACCAGACATAAGACAAATAATAATATTTATTGATAAAAAAATGTTCATTATAATAATAATCTGAAAAAAAAAAGTTGGTTTCTAAGTTCAAACTAAACTAGTCTAACTATAAATCTAGTTAAATTATTTTAACTTTTAAATAAGACTACTACTTTTTAAAACAAAATCATCATACTTTAAGTTGTTTTTAAATAACATATTATTCAAAATTTGTAAAATATTTAAATATATATTAAATTACTCAATTTATATATAACCACTCAAATAAAGAAATTCAATCATAATAATCTACAGTTGTATTTTTAATTAATGAATCTTTTGAAAAGTTATATGTATAAAAAGATGAGAAGCAAACTAACAAAAAGAGAGAAGAGAAAAAGAATAGTCAACTTGTAAAAATTAATTGAGGGAGGAGAGTAGAAAATTTCTCAAATTTTGAGGGGATTGAATAATTCCAATGTACTAAGGCATTTCGTTATAAAATCCATACCTGTTGTTTGTTTGTTTGTTTGTGTTGAGTCATTGTCTGTCCTTTTCTTAGTAATAAATAACACAAAATTATTGAATCTCAAATTGTTTTTTATATTTTAGAAAAGAGTTGTTGAAATTAACTTTTCATCTGATTTTTTTACCGTCATTTTTCGATTATTTTTATTTTAACGAGTGTTTTACTATTTCAACTATATATGTAGTTGATTAATTATCATTTAGTTTGACATTTTTTGACGTTTTATTTTATCAACTCTTTGATTAATAATAATTTCAATCGTCATTCAAAATTTTTGATTTTACTAGTTTGTTTAATTTTTTATACTTTAACCTTCATTGTTTAACCACTCAAATTAACTCAAATTAACTCATATTTGAAGTGTCTCTCAACAAAATTATATGATCAATGAATTTTCTCCGATAAAAATTTTAGTTTTTGTAAATTGTTTATTGGTAAGGAGTGTTATTTTGTATTATTTATTTATCATATATATATATATATTTATTTATTTATTGAATTTTGTGAATATACCAAATGTTTAGTTATCTAACATGCTTTGAATATTTATAATTAATGTGTAGGAGATTGATATCTTGGTGGGCCATGGCCATTGATAATGGCTCTTCCGAACCACACACCTTTTTTGAATATGGATTGAACCTACTCTTTTGTCCTAGGAGTGTACTCACATTATTTAGATGGATGATTCTCTTTGGATTCAGCCCACTGCCCACCTATTCCGCTCTCTCCCAAACTTTTTCAATAACTGTATTTATTGTAAATTTTATTAAATTTATAATTTATTTAATTTTATAAAATTAATATATATATATATATAATTAAAATAAAAATTAACTTAAATATTATAAATTAAAATAAAATTTATTCAATCAAATTAGAATAGAAGGCAGGTAAAAATTCTTAAATAAAAAAGTCAAATAAAATATATATTTTATTTTAATAAGTTTGGCTAAGTTTAAATTTATCTTTTAGAATGTTTTTTTTTTATTTTTATTTTTTAATGTCTATATAATATATTTTATTTAAATATATAATGTATTGTTTTAATAAAATATGTAATTATTTTAATAAATTTTATAATAAGTAATACTTCAATTTTTTATTTGAAATGATTTAAGAACTTTCTACCGAATCCAATTAAATCAACTAATCCTAAATAAAAAAAAGCTCAAATTTAATTTTAAATTTTATAATAATCGAAATTTTTATTCTTGAGATTTAGTTCAGAACAACAAGCCAAAAAGCTTCATAATCACTTCCAAATGATAATACGAATTTTTAAAATCATTTCCATGGCTAATAAGACATGTTTACCTGAACTCAAGATTTTAAAAATAAACTTCAAATTTTAGTTTTGAAAATGGATAAAATGTGCAGCCAATAACGATTTATTGATTGCTTTTGGTTCTTATGAATCCAATGAAGCTATTGGTAAATCTAGGTTTCAAATCAGAACCTTAAAACAATTAAATCTTTCCAACTAAAAAAAATTAGTTTCATCAGACCTTTGTCTAGATTATTATCGGTTAAACGAACATTCTAGAATTTTACATACTTAACAAGTTCTTAAACATAAAATTTTACATACTTAACAAGTTCTTAAACATAGAATTTTACATACCGGTTAAAAATTAGTTTCATCATACCTTTGATTTATTGATTTATCTGGAATATTCTTAACAAGTTCGGTAATCATTAAATTTTACCTACTTAATTTATAAATTTTAAAATAATTATTTTCAATAAATAAAATTAAAATAATTAAAACTAAGTCCAATATGATTAAAATAATTAATTAGGTTAATTATTATGATAATTAAATCCTAATTAATTAAAGATAATGATCAAAGTAAATAAATAAAATAATTTAAGATAAATATTATACTCATTTAATCTCAAATTAATTTTAAAAAAATTAAAAGGGATTAAAATAAATAATTTAGGATAAATATTATATCCATTTTATCATAAATAAATTATTTATTAAACCCCAAAAATATACAAAAATTAAAATAAATTGGCAAAATAAATGTCATATTTATTAAAAATATTTTGTATATTTTATAGATAAAAAAAAGCCAAATGGATGAAAGAAAAATCAATTATATACAAACCATTAGGCGAAAAATGAAGCATGATCTACTGCAGTCAAAATCCAAAGTCCGAAGAATTCATTGCAACATATCTCGTAATCGTTGGATAAGCGCTGAATTTTTATCCAACGCCTAGAGGCCATCCGCGTAGCCCACTGCAACGGAAGAAGAAAGCTCATGTATCATAGGATCAATAAATAAACGCCTCTAACAACGTTAGCTGAGCGCGGATCGCACATCACCAACGGAGCGCTAACGGAACTCCCAACGTCCGCGCTTAGGATCAAATCGACACTGTTTCATCCTTTCCTCAGCGCTCAAACGCAGAAGAACTCAACGACATCGTTCTTGTCTAGTTTGACTTCTTCCTCGCGACAGCGAACTAGATAAGAACAGTTTTATCTTTGATTTTTCAAAGATGAAACTTTTTGTTTCTCCACCTTTTGACTTCGTTCAAAATGTGAAATGATCTCCCTACTCCGGTGATCATTTCCCTACGCATAGGTGCATCATCACGACCTATGCGGACAACTCCCTAGAGAACAACTAAAATGCCATCAATGAATGTTTGACTTGATCTAGTCCACTTGTTTGATGAACGACCTTAGGTGGCTATGCAATAAATCTACTCTCAGGCCCTCAATCAATATATGAAAACAATTAACCACTAAAGCTTCAAGCTTTTTCTAAAATTTTGGAATTTTTGTAAAAGGCCTTAAGGATTTTATTCAAACGTTCAAGAAGCTATTCTAAGAGCTAATGAATGTTCTCCAATTCCAAGTAAACTTCCAATCACACCATAATTTGATATACCAGTTTGAATTGAAATTTTTATATTCTAATTTTGACAATTTCGTATATTATCTAGTTATTAAATTTCTTGATTGGAAAATGATCTTAAGATCATTTATAAGCTTTTATTGAAGCAATACTCAATCAATCAACCTAAATCAGAAACCCCTAAGTTTGAATTTGAAATATTTTTAAATCGAATTTTCTGTTCTCGAGTTATTGCCCAAGAACGGAAACCCAGAGAGTATCAAAATATGTTTCTAATGATGTTAAGAATTTATTTGGACCAATTTCAATTCATCCCGATCATGTTTGATCAAAAACTATTTTTTTATAAAAAAAATAAAAAATTACAGATCTTGAATTGGTCAAAACAAATAACCAGTGTTCATGATTTGATTTCATTCAACCATATGAAGCATAAGGAAGCTATTGACAAGCTCCTTACACTTCATTAAAGTCCAAAACCAAAAACAGGTTTTTGTACCAAAATTATTTGGTTTAAATGGAACTTGTTATCATCATTAAAGTCCAAAACCAAAAATAGGTTTTTGTACCAAAATTATTTGGTTTAAATGGAACTTCTTATCAATTGAATGATACATCAGGAAGATGTTATAAATGATCCTAGGAACTATTGGAAGCTTCCCATGCCCATGGATTAAAGGATCTGAGCCTCAAATTAAAACATCAAAACCGAAAGTTTTGATGTTCTTGAGGACCGAGAACCTAGCCTAGGTTTATCCAGGACTGAGTGTTCTTCGTACTTAGGACCGATAAAAGTTAGCTCAAGGCTAACTCAGGACCGAGTGTTCTTCGCATTAAGAGCTGACAAAAGTTAGCCCAAGATTAACCCATGACCGAGTGTTCTTTGCACTTAGGACCGATAAAAGTTAGCCTAATGCTAACATTTGATAGAGTGTTCTTCGCACTTAAAACCAACAAAAGTTAGCCCAAGTCTAACCCAAGACCGAGTGTTCTTCACACTTAGGACAAACAAAATTTAGCCTAAGACTAACCCTCGACCGAAAAACATCCGAACCCAACTGAGGATTCTTGCACCTCGACTAAGGTTACCCGCACCCGACCGAGGGATTTTCGCACCTCGACCGAGAATTCCCGCACCCAACCGAGGGATTTCTACATCCCGACCGAGGAACATCTACACCCGAACGAGGGACTTCAACACCCCGACCGACAATCCCCAAACCTCGATCGAGGGGATTTTGACCTAGGATGGAGGGTTTTAACCCCGACCGATGAAAATCGCACCTAAGACCACGAGCACTAGTCTTATAGTCTGATTAGTTCCATTTTTGGAATTTCAAATTTATTTTTGTAATTTTAGAACCCTATACCATTTTCAAAAAATCTAAAAAAATTAGAAAATGATTTAAAATATTTTTAAAATATTTCACAAATATATTTTGATAAGGGTTTGTTTAGGATTTATTTTCAAACTCTAATGCCTTTAAACATCATCATCAACTACAAGTACCAGCATTTAAATATTATTGTTTTAATATTAAATACACAAAAACATGTGCATATATAAGACTAAAAGAATAATTTGTTAAAATAAAATGTTATATAACAAATTTTTAAAAGACAATATTTTATAAAGTATAAACCTTTTTAACATGTACGGAGGATGTAGCGCGAAAGTTTTTTTTCCCGATTATCACCAAACCATGAACCAAATTTAAACATTGGTTAAAAATATGTTTGTATACATATACTTTTTATTGATTTTAAACTGAAAATTCAATTGCCGACTATTTATCAAATAAATAGTCTTTTAAATTGATTATTTAAAATTAATTTAAGTAAAAAAAAATTAATCAAATTTTTATTTGATTATTTTAAATATAAAAGATTAATTGAAATTTGATAAAAAAAATTAATTATTATTATAATTAATATTAAAAGTCAAGACATATTTTTTAAATCTTTTAAAATATTGTTTTATTTTAAAAAGATTCTTTTAACACGCAAATTGAGGTTGAAATTTCTCGAATCTCAGGTTTTTACTAGAGAAAAGGGTTTTCCGAAGGTTACAAGTTCCAAATGGGGAGACGAATCTCCCTATACCCTCAAAATCGCAAACAATTCCTTCTAGTCAAAAGTTTTGGTCTTGAGTGAAGGTTGAAGATGACTTCAACTAGGCCAAAACTCGGCCCCTCGCGTTCGAGTCATCCTTGTCTCGCCCGATCAATCCACATATACTCAACCCAATTTGAATAGAGACTGGACTGCATTAACTCCTTCCCAAATTGCATCTAATTCGGCCCAACACAATGTCGAATCGGCTTTCACGAATCGATGGTCACCCGGCGACCAATCCAATAAACTTAGAGGCCTATTTGATAACTTTTAATTTTAAATGTTTTTTTTATATTTAATGGCTCTAAATAATTTTAAAATAATTTGAAAAAAAAAAAAAAAAAAGTAGAAAAGGACTGTTAAATATATTTAGAATCTTTATAAAAAAATAATTTTTAAAGGCCCGTTTGGATTTATTTTTAAATCTAAACGGTTTAAATTGATATTTTTTGGTAATGTTTCTTATAATTTTCGACATTAATATCAATTATTAACGTTTATTTAATATTTTAAAATACTAAATTTAAATATATGTCTAAATTGTTAAAAATAATTGAATAAATAAAATGTAAAAATTGAATTTTTCTAAATAAAGTTTAAATTTTGTTTAAAACAAATTGTTTTTAACGGGTATGGAAATATATGTCGTGAAAACTCTTTTCCGAGTATTAACAAACATGAAATCCATACAAAAATATCTAATATAATAACTTGACGACTCTTTAAATTAAGAGGTTGGTTATTAATTTAATTAATAAATTAAATTTCATTATATCATATTTATCATTCAATTCTTAGTCTCTTTTGAGATTCGAAAAGAGAAAAGTTATGAATTTTGATGGCCAATCTAAAATTAATTATCAAATAATATTTAACCCAAACTCAAAAAAGTCAATGCCAATCCCAATAGTCTTCTTTTCAAATGCTTACAATTCTCTTGGCGACTCTACTAAATAAATAAATTGTTTAATTTGAAAAAAAATTGGCTATAAAGAAGATATGTTCTTACGATTTAAAACACTGATAATAGATACATCAGAAAGACATACCACTTAAATGATACTTAGGTTTCATCCTAATAAATGCTTAGACAAATACAAAGGGAACATAATAACCCTATTGTCTTCAAAAGTATACAAAATAAATCACGGGATGCTGTCCATATTTCTTTTAATTTAATGAATAGTTTGGCGATAATGAATAACAACTTCTTACAAATCAAACGATGATGCAAGAGGTTTAACATATAAGGTAAGGAATCGATCATTCTCTTTGGCAATGAGTTGTCATTCGGGGTATATGCATTGTGAAGATGAGTAAAAATTATCAGTTGATTTGATACTTCCTAGTTTATTCTCTTATGATTCACCATAGCAACAAAATCATGAATACATTATCCAGGCTCATTGTATGACATACCCAAGAAACATTATAGTTTATTTATATAGTTTATTTATTTTGAAGAAGTTTTAAAAAAATGATAAGAGAAAAAGTGATATCTATTAAGAACACTCTCTAGATTCATTAGAACTCTAATGTTTATTTTATTTGCTTTGAAATTTGACATAATTATTCTTATGAAAGTCCATAAGCAAGGACGTATTTTATTTTCATTCATTGTTTTGTAAACCCAATTTAATAAATATAACTCGTCATGACAATCGATAAAGTCTTTTTTTTTCAATAAAAATTTCAAAAAATGCATATATAACCTAAAGTTATAGTATCTTCCTTCCTCGAGACCCAATATGAAACTGGACAAAAATCTGGAACACCTTTTTGGCATCAATTGGGTTCCTAATATCCACGACGTCATTTTCTTCTCAAAAGATGCATAGTTTCGTATAGTATTGGGTTACCGTTCTTTGATTCTTTTTTTTAAAAGTCCCTTGTTGACTATGTAGCACGGATACTCCAATTTTTTTGAGTATTCGATACGGAAAATAGGTATCGATCATTGACTTTTTGTGGGTTTGACCAATCGGATATGGTTTGGATACAGCATGAATACGTTTTTGGATACGTTACGGGTACATTTTTAAAAATAAAAATTTTAGGATCAATGTAAAGTAATTTTTTAAGAGGAGTGATGAGAGAAAATAACATGACATCACATTAATGGTTTATAAAAGGAAAAAAATGTGAGAAAAAATATAAGAGAGAAAAATTATTTTATTTTTTCAGCCAATTGGATTGCGCCATGTCTTCCATTTCTCATTCACTCTTCTAAAACATTGCCTATCTTTATTTATTTTAATATTAAATTTTTATAAAAATAAATATATATATATATATATATAATATTTATATATATATATATATATATTTTTATAATTTTTTTTAATAATTTATGTATCTTAGAATGTATCGTTTTCTATATTTTCAAAATTTGTTGTATCGCCGTATTCTTATCGTATTTGGTACGATAATCGTATCCGACAACATAACATATTGAAGATTGAGAATGTTAGGTTAATCCTAATCTGAGAGTAGGTTCTCTTAGCGCTGTCCCTTATATCTTTCAAAAAGGATTCCTTATGTTCCCCTCACCAGGAGGGACAAAACATTAATATTTAAATATATATATATATATATATAAATTTTGACTATTTTCCCTCCATGTGAGGGGAACATAGGGAATCCTGTAACATAAAATCCATTATGTGTTTCATACCCGATGACATAAATCTTAGCCATCTTGAGAGTCGCGGAGTTAAAAATCCACAACATGATTAAACTATTGTTGAAAAAAATATAAATAGGTTGTCCAACAGATTATTGAGCTCGTAGATTCCCGAGAATGACGATTAACTAACTACATGGTTTTCTGAAACGAATCTTAAAAACAACATAATAATAACATTATAAATGATACAAATCGGATGATTACAATCATTGAAGATTCGACGATTTCTTTCAAACCAGATAATCATCTAAACTAGATAGTTACCCAAACATGTAGGCCATCCATATTAGCTGTCTCGATCCAAACTTCTCAATAACTACTTAATTGCTTAAGGACTCGGGCATCACTTATTGAATTGTAGTAAGATTTCACAAAAGATTTTAAGATTTTAATTATGAGTTACTTAAAATAATATAAAAGTATGTGAGTCATCAATTTCACCTCCTTATAACATATGTGACTTACAATAATATATTTTTATAATGCACATATCATTTGTAATAATTATAATATCATTTGTAATAATTATAATATGAATATTATTTCATCCAAATAAAGAGATATTAGATAGAATTTTTGACTCATTAATTTTTACTTTTATTTCAGGTTTATGTAATATATTTTATTTTTACGAAAGGAGCTTTTAAGCCCAACAAACAAGGCTTTGAATGAGTTAAAGTAGAGAGGCACTTATATAGATTATATAATGTATTTTATTTTAATTTATAATATTCAAATTATTATTTTTATTTTAATTATTTAATTATGCATGTTTAATTTTAATTATATATATATATATATATATATATATATATATATATATATATATATATATATATATATGAGGAGTGATAGAGAGAGGAAATTTGATGAGGGAATGACTTGGCATTACCTTCGTTAATTGGAAAATGTAAAAGTGGAAGGAAAGAGAGAAAAGAGAGAAATTATTTGATTTTTTCAGCGAATAAGATTATGCCAAGTCATTCTCTTACCAAATTTCCTCACCTAATCATTTCTCTATATATATGTATATGTATATAGTGTATTTATAAAATTAAATAATTTAAAGAAAGAACTTGGATAATTTAAGAATTAGAAATGTGAATATAAAAATATTATCCCACCGAATTAGTCTAGTGGTAAGAGTTGACTTAAGAGATTAGAAAGTCACGGGTCAATTTTAACTGAAGCGTTTTGAATGGAAGCAGGATGTTCGATTCTAACTAAAAACGTTTTGAATGGAAGTGGGGTTCATGACTCTGGAGTGCTATGTGCCTATGTTAGTTCTCTTTAATTAGAAAAAAATAATGAATGAATAAAAATATTGACTTCTCGGATTATCTATATTTAAAATTCTTAATAATTTAAAATAATATTTACATTTTGTTAAAATTTAATTTTTATAAAATTAAAATTAGTTTAAAGAAAGATTATAAGCATTTGATTAGAAAGGCCCCTCTTACTGAATTTTGATAAATAAAATTTCCTTTTATTTTTCTTTTAATATCTCATTCAGATAAAATAAATGAAGTAGTGAAATACTTTCAACAAATATATGAATAACCAAATTTACATAAATGAGAAGCTGTTCTAAAAGTAGTGAAATATTTAAAAGAAACTCATTCATTGATATTATTTTATGTTTTTAAAAATAATAAAAACATTGAGTGTTTTTGTAGATTTTGATTGGATAAATTTATTAAACGGTAATAAATTACTAAATGGATATTGTGTTAAGCTGGAGATTCTTTGATATATTGTAAAACGAAAAAATAGAATATCATTTCAAGATAAGTGCAGAAATTAAATACAAAGTAGGGTACTGCATTTTTTAATTAAAATGGATACATTACATTTTTTAAGATCTTGGAGAAAATAATTCTCTCAATATGTAGTGTGATAATCAATCTTTTATACACATCATAAAAAATCCAGTGTTTCAAGAAAAAACAAACATTGAGATTGTTTTTCATCTTGTGCGAGTTGAATTCAAGAAAGATTTTGTAATTCCTAAACTACACACCATCTTTTATTTGTGATAGTAGCATAAAATACCCTAAAATTGATTATAGAGAAATGTGACTTGAAAAAAAGAATAACTTGTAGCATGCATATAACACACTAGTAATAAGGGTGCATGTTCAAGTTGATGAAAGATAGGCAGATAATAAGGAGTGTATTTTGATAAAATAACAAGAAAATTTATATGAGAGTTCTTATTCTTGATAAAAAAAGTAAAGTGAATGATCAAGGTTATACTTGTGTGTAACCATTATAAGTATAATGGATGCAATCAATCAAACTCCTTGTTGTTGCGAGGTTTGAATGGCCAACAATATTCATCCAACGATGCCTGAATTCCTGGTGATTTTGATGGATCAAAGTCAATGAATATTCATTGTCAATATCATTCCTAACTCGAACTCTAGTTACTAGTTCTTGGTATACATCTTGGGACAAAAACACAAATATTGACAACTAAAAATACATTATATAATAGTGCGATTTCAGATAAATTTGGAAGATAGTTTAAGTCAAATATAATAGAGATCATATCAAATGGAAACTCCTATTATTTTACATTTGTGATCACCAATTGGTGTCCATGTGATGTTAAAATTTATAGATTTTGCACTACTCCTATCTTGAAAACATTTTCAATAATGATCTAATCTCACTATACAATAATATTAGTTTTTCTATATCATATAAAAAATGCAACGCAAGTAATTCTGAAATTTAAAAACATTTGTACTTACAAAGTTATTCACATTGTGAACATGAGATTAAATAGTATTCATTTATAGAAGATTTCCCACAAAATTTACAAATGGAATAGGGGCATATATAACTAATTTTCTTCTAGAACAACTTGCTTAAATTCACAAGAAATTCACTATAAGTAAAACATGTTTTTTAAAGTATTAATAGACAAAAATAACCTTCTACTAAGTTGCCTTTACACGAACACAACTTAATTAGGTGATAAGTAGAAACACAATTAACACAACACTAACAAATCCCCTTCATTTGTGCAGATAACACATGCCTCATTGTACTATCAATTGTTAATGATAGGTTGGAAAATGGTCGGTTCTGGCCTCCACAAACCCAAAGACGTAAAGATATGTATTTAGTTAAAGGATTGATTTAATCTTGAAACACGTAAATAATATTGAAAGTATTATATTGAAGAAGTCATTGAGATGGAGGAAATTATAGACAATTAGTAAGAAACAATCAATTAGATCATCCCGATCATTAATTCTTTTGTAGATCGCATAGTTGAAAAATAATAGACGAGTTTTGAAGATAAAAAGTGTATCATATATACTATTTCAGAACTTGAACATCATATCAACTAAGAATCGCAATGATAACTCGATAATGGTGACAAATTGCATTGTAAAATTTGTTGAGTAACAAAGAATATTTGAGGAAGGTACAATTATATAATGTTGGTTGCATCAGATCTATTTACGTTTATATCCCAAATTACAATGAAAATAAACCTTAGTTAGAAAATAAACTTGATATATAATCCATATATATTCATCTACTTTGTCAATCCTCGACTAGTTCCAACTAGTTTCATCAATTATGTCTTCGTGTCTTTAAAGATTTCTCATCTTCAACACTTCGATTTTAAACCAATCTTTCAATTGTATTCCAATTTAAGTTTTTCGAAAACATGATACACTTAGATGGGTGTCACATTGCGAACATGGGATCAAATATTCTTCGTTTGTAGGCTTTCCCACAATACTTGCAAATGCAATAGGGGCATAACCAATTTCCTTCTAGAACATCCTGATTAAAATTTACAAGTAATTCACAAGTAAACATGTGTTGTAATGTATTAATGACAAAAGAAAAAATATTACATTTTAATAAGTTACCTTTACACCAACACAACGTAACCGATCCCCTCCATTTGCATAGATAACACATGCAACATTTAATTCATACTCATCAATTGCTTTGTTTCCTTGCTGTATTTCTCTGTGCTCAAGACATTTAATTCATTTTCGTGTTATATACTAAACATCTTTCATGGAGTCCAACCATGAAATTCCAAGCTCATTAAAATGTTTACAAATGGTTGAGTTTGGCCTTCACAACTAGTGTGTGCTTGGAACTCGCTTACTGTTAGTATTTGAGAGGAACAATGGCATAAGGTGTCATGACTTTGATTGTTCCCTTTTGTAGGGCTCGGTTGTTATTTTTCATATATCGAACAATTGTGTTCTCTTGAATTATTTTGTGATAAATCAACCAAGAAAGTATTGTAAAATTATCATTTTCTTTTTGAAACTCACAATGCAAAAAACCAGTGACTAGAAAAACAAAATTCGACTAACGAAAAACTTTCACTGAGTTAGTACTAACTCTACAATGATCACACCACCATGTTAGTGTTGTTTTTTTGGCACAATTAGAATCCCATATCGGAAGATAATGGGAGTGAAAGAAGTTTTTTAGTATATAAAAGAAACTATATTCACAATTAGCATAAATCCCACATCGGAAGATGATGGGAGTTGGAGAAGTTTCTTAGTGTATAAAAGAAACTCTCCCCTCTTTGGTTTATTGCACCCAAATTTGTATCTCTTCTTCCTTATTAATTGATAGCCTTAGTGCTCGGAGACGTAGGCAACATTTTGGCCGAACTCCATTATCAAATTCTGTTAGTGTTCTTTCAGTTTGTTTTCTTCTTTTGTGTTTCTGTCAGGGTTTTCCTAACAGTTAGCACAGTGGTAAGAGTTGGCTTAAGAGACCAAAAAGGTCACTAGTTCAATTCAAAAAGGGACCATGAATGTGGATGTCATGTTATTTCTTCTTTAATTTAAAAAAAACTCTACAAGGGTCACCGGCACAGTTGCCAATATTATAAGTTAACAAACTCTCACTAATATCGACAATTATTTGTTCACTACTTTAATAAGGAGAATGAGTTTAAAGATATTCTAGATCAGTAATAATATGATCTGATTCACTCAAATCAGCATACATATATAGTGGGATCGGAGATGACCATTATTGATGTCATCAATTGCTATATGAGGATTAATAGACATAAATTTTTAATCAAATCGATGAAATGCACACAATATTACATAATTGACATTGTATATGAGCAAGACAAATTATTAGAGGTGTCTAATTTTGATTTCTGAAATTTTGACGATTTCCAAATAAATTATTTTATACATTTTAAAACTCATTATTGAACCTATTATTTTTCAGTCTAGTAGCACCTAACCCATCAATGCCATCCACAAAAAGGGTTTTCCCATTAGTCCATACACACCCATTATAAGAGGAATTGTGAGAATTCCTGAAGGAGGATGAGAAACATTGTGACTACCTCTTAGAGTTTCATTTGTGACTATTTTCGTTGATAATAATATTCGCAGATTTTTTTGAGTCGTCAGATGAGAAAGTTTGAGATGTTGTTCTTGATTTAAAAGATGTTCGGTGAGATCTTCAACTCACCGATTCAACTCGTGTTGTTATAACGACAACAATAAAATCATATTCGGGGCTGAGACCACTGAGAACGTAAGTGAGGAGATCCAAATTAGAGATTTTTTCACCGATAGATGTAAATGAATCGGCAATGGATTTCATAGATTGTAGATAAGCCGTCATGATTTTATTTTCTTTTAAGTTTGAATAAGAAGCCATAACTGAACTAACCTCACCCTAGGTTGAGTTGAAAATATTTTTTCTAGGGTTGACTAGAGACGGAATGAAGTTTTACAAGAATCACCAACAACTTGAGAAAGTATAAGTTTAGTGAGAGTGGAGATAAGTCAACTTATGATGTGTTAGTCATGTTCCTCCTGTAATTCGAATACATGATTCACTATCATGGCTGCAACCGAAGTTCTTATCATTGGAGCAAGTAGAGTTGGGCTTGGGGCAAGAATGGTTCCTTTGAGATAAGAAAAAAGATGATTATCTTTCAATAATAAATAATTTGAGATAACCAAAGTACAAAGTTTTGTTGATTCAATATCACATAAATAGGTTGGACGAAAGAAAAAGTTAATAAAGAGAAAATTTTGTTCCCAACCATTACTAGGATCGAAAAAGAAGCTATTCAGAAGCTCTAATACTAAACAAAGAAGATAAAATGATAGACAAAGAGAATATTAGAATAAAAATATTTGTATATTTTTATTGATAGACAATAAGTCTATATATATATACATAAAATGAGATAATGAAAAGTTTAAGAATATAAAAAGCCATGGAAATATGAAAACTTAAGAATATAAAATATTTAAAATATAAAATATAAAATAATCCACTTGTATAATTTAATTGTTTTGTTTAATACATCTTCTTATTTTATTTATTCTTTATTCTTGCAACTGAATTCTTAGTCTTGAGAATTTTAGAATATGAAATATCCCTTAACGCAAGAAAATTAGTATCAAATAATTGTGGAAACAGAAGCAAACAACTCAAGAACACAAACACATGATTTATAGTGGTTCGGTCAAAATAAACATACATTCACTTTGTAAGAAAAAAACTTCTAACCTTACTATTAAGAATGATACACAAGTATTACAATGATTCTCTCACACTTAAAGTTCACACTACTAAAAAAATGATACTCTCAAAACAAAGTTTTAACTTTGTGAAGTGTCTAGTTGTACATTTAAATAAGCCTCAATTAGACCAACATCAATATCTTGTCAAAAACTTTGCAATAGTCTCTAAAATATTGTCACCATATATTTTTATTGTATTACTATGACAAAATATTTATTTTTATTTTGTGTTAATCATATTTTATTGTATTTAAGATTATACACACAAAAAATATAGTTTTTTTTAATTTATTTAATATTCTCTTTCTTTATAATAAAGATGGTGTATCATTCCTTCTCAACAATTAAAATGTTAATTATTTGATGTATCTTGGTACATGTGGCATGTAATATAAATAATATTATATAAAGTTAATTTATTTTATGATTATATTTTAGAATGAATTAATTTAAATATGATAACTAGTTCATTTATTCGCAATCGTCACTCAAAATTATATTCACATTGAGTCCATCATAATTTTTCTCGATTCTGCTATGTATATTTCTAGTCATTTCGATCTTACTATGGAGCTCAAAGCTCCATCTCTCCTTCATCTTAACTGTTTTATGTTAATCGTGTCTATGCTATAGAATTACATAATTGGTGGTCATAATCTATTACAATTAGTCTAATTCATTCTCCTCATCTCAACCGTTAAATATGTAGCAGGTCAAATTTCTTTCTAATTTGTCAACTCTCATGGCAAAGAAGAAGATTATATATGGAAACTCTTTCTAAAAACTTTGGAGTCAAAATTTGTGTGACTACCAGTTTATTTTCATGTTATTCATTATCACAAGCGTTGGTGTTTATAATGTTTTTGATGTTTTCTTAATGATATTTTAATAATCTGTTATAAATCATATTACAACTTATGTTGAATTATAATCATCACCACTATATATATGAATAATGAAATAAATTGTATTCTTTCAAAATGAAGAAATTATAACAACAAAATGATACGATTTAAAAAAATATATAATATATATGAAGCATGACAACAACAAAAGTTAATAATCTTATATACGAAAATCATAATTAATTATTAAAGAATCAATATTACAAGTAAAGACACGACACGACAAAACATAACAATATGAAAAACACCAAAACCCTATAATCAACTCACAATAATAACCAATAAGAAAATGAATGAATATGAATAATGATAACGAAAAAGTTAATAATCTTATAAACGACAAACAATAATCATTACGACAAACAATAATAATTAGTGAATCACCCCATAACCCCAAATCAAGATAATAATATTCAACAAAGAAGATATAAAAATGTCCACATACTTTATTCTCAACAAACAATTATACCAATTATACGTGGATTAGTATCAAATATTAAAAAACCCTTGAACAACAATCAACAAAGGTGGTGGAAAGTTTCCTTTCAAGAAAATAAGTTTTTTTTTTTCTTCGGGAAGATATGCATGCTTATCTCTCCTGCACAACTAGACATCTATTTCATTTTTTTTTTTGGAAAAACATCTATTTCATTTTATTGTCCCGTGATCAGTTAATAATATATTTGGTAAGTCATAAATTCAATTAGAATAATTTGTATGACTATTAAATTCAACAATTTGCATCTTATATAAAATATATTTTTTATCATATCAAATAAAAAATTATAAAAAAATAAAAAGTCTTTCTCCTAAGTTATTTAGACAATCTAAAGAAGATTTATAAAATAAGAGTAATCCTACTTTTTCACTCGAAATAGATTATATAATCTTTGTATAATTCAATTTTTTATAACAATGTTGGTTATTATACCTTATAAAAGATTTTATAAAACCAATAAAAAGAAAAATTAAGATTTAATATTTGAAATATTTTAAGCACTTATTTTTTAAATTAATATATACTCAAAATTGTAATAACTCAAAGGAATTAATTTCAACTAATTAATTTTATAGATAAATATTATAGTAATTGTTAAAGAGTTTAGGGTGATATTGATTGAAGTATTTTGATATATGAAAAGGTGTATTATTGTCAACTACATGCATTATCTATATCAAATTAATAAATGTCTTTCTTTTTAAAAGTAAATGTCTTTCCTACCTGTAAAATTATAATATTATTTTCTTATCTTTCTTCATTTAAATGGGGTCAAACTTACCTTTTCTTTTATCTTTATTTATTAGTACAAAGATAATAACAATATATAAAGAGAACAGTGATTTTATCAAAACGTTTTAAAATAAGAAGAAGAATAGGAAAAAAAAAGATGATATTCAAACTCGATCGAAGGAGATGTTTCAGAATCTTTAAATAGCGGGAGAGAGTCTGACTTATTTCCGCACCGACCTCAATTTCGTCACACTCCATATCAGATTCAAATGCTTGAAAAGTATGAATATTTATATCTCATATATCATAGTCTTTTTATTTATTTATTCAAAAAGAAGAACATGTAATATATGTTCTCTCTCCTAAATATGGTTAACTTTTTTTAAAAGATGAACAAATTGTCCTAAATGAATTTATTTGCTAGATTAGAGCTCTCAATCTTTATTTTAATAAAACCTTTTTTTTTTAAGATTATCTATGATTTATATATGTCTATACAATTTATATATTTATTTTTACAATTCATTTTAGAATCATGAGACTTTTACGAGAATACGACAAATTCATCTTTATTGTTTTTTCCAAGTAAATGTATTTAATGAATATATTTTCATGAGTTTTAAATGACGGTATTTCAACCAATGTCCACATCCAAACGAATTGGATCGTTGCCGAATCGGGCAAGGCTGGGCCTGACACCAAATCAAGTGAGATTTTGGTATCAGAAATAAGAGGACTAATCTCAAGGTACAATGAAATCATTTTAAGTTATTATATATTTCACTAAATAGTATTGGATCTTTTTCATTTAGGAAAAATGTTAATTGGTAGTTGGCACATCAATAAATTGTCACCACTTTCTTCTATTTAATTTTCATAACTTCAATTAAAATCACAAAAGAAAATATAAAAAGTTCAAAACTTTAGATTGGTGAGTTGAAGGCAACATCAAACTTCTTCTCATTGTCTGTTTTGCAATATAAGTAAAATATTTTTATGCAGGGAAAAAATGAAAAGGAACAAGGATACTCTCCGAAGGAGAACGACATGTTAAACAGGTGAGAGTCATTCTTTGAAAGAATTGATTGATGTGTACACGTGCCAAGGCATGTAAGGTTTTTACTCCGCTGAACTCGAGTAACTTGCCAGTGTAAGACAACTTCAAAGCCCAAAACTTGCAATTGAGGCATCAGGTTGTGTTCAATTATTTATTTTCATTTACTATATTGTGTACCTTATTTGTTATAAACCCTAACTTAGATTTTTCAAATGTATTCGTTTATGTAAATTTACAATTGGGCGGCTGAATCAGTACTATGAGAATGTAATTATACTATGGGCCATGGGAATACCTGTCCCGCTAATCCAAGACTTCCTACCACCAATGCAAGTTTCTTCGTTCAAATCAACTCCAATGGAGGATTTTAGGAGAATCGTCAATGGAACCAATCAATCCAATTTCAATAGTATGAATACAGTTATGAATCCACAAACAAGATTCTGAGACGTGGGAGGCATGATGCAAACATTGGTTGGCTCGGGAGAATTAGTGAACCTATTGAATGTAAACGAGCCATATGGATAAAAGATATGACTGATGGAAGGTACAACATTCATAGGGATACAATAACGCCAAATTCTTGAACACAAGTGTCCGAGAAAATCGCCATCAAAATGGATTCCATACTCGCATTGATCGTTCGAAAGATGAAGCAATCTTGACAATGAGTGCTTCGAGAGTGGCTGAAATGCTAATGGATTCGGTTTAGCCCCTATATATATATATATATCTTCTTGATTTAAATCTTATAAAACTTCTATGTTTTACTCTTAGCTTATCTTTTGTTTTTTTTGCCCAGAAAATGAGGGTTAGACTATATTTATCCCTACTATCATAACAGAAGCTTTCACAATCAAAGAATATGGAAATCAAACCTCGCCTCGCCAAGTCGGGAGTATAAAATGGTTATAAATATCGGTTATGAATGAAAAAATCACAATATTGAAAAGAAATGGCTAAAATGGATGTGTTTGCTTGCTTGCAGGTTTTTGAGCAGATGCATTTACTTACCCATTTGGTACTCCAAGAGATTATTGCTTTGTTCGTTTTGTGAAAAGGTCACTGAAGGATGTGGCTAATAGGGAGGTCTCTCATGACTTTAACGACAGTAGTTTACAACTGAATTCCCCCTCTCGTGCAGGAGGCTTCCTTCTGGCTGTCTAATCAAGGATGTTTCTCATGGAGTCTCTCAGGTAATTAATGTGTTTAATTAATGAATGAATCCCAAACAAGATTATTTGAAAATTAAATGGTTCCCTTTAAATGTTGGTTGGTAGGGTGACATGGGTGGAAATGTAGAAGTTGAAGACCTGTCCCAATTCATCTGCTTTATAAAGATGTGATTTTTCGTGGATTGGCCTTCAGTGCAGATAGATGGGTTCAAACACTATCAACGTCCTGCCATAGAATGAATTGTCATGATAATATCTTGCAAAACCAAATTTGATAGCCCCCTGCAGAAGATGGGAGGTAATATATTATCTCTATCACTTTTCTTGCTTTTTTGAAAAGAAAATAGAAAGAAATATGTTTACATGATATATCTGCATCTTTAGTGCTAGGCGCTATGGACGCAAGAAGATAGGAAATGTATAATGAATATAACCAACAAGATGAGGAAGAGATTTTGCGGCAACATGAACATGATAGACAATCTTGAAATGATTCGACTGAATGACAATGAGTTTATCTCTCTTTATGCCGAGATCAAGAAAATGTTAACCATCCAGTGGCCTGATTGTGAATGTTGCTACCTCGTTTTGGCTTGACGCTCCATGTCAATGTGGTATCGATTCTTAAAAAAAGGTTAACCTAAGAGCTCAGGTATTGGTCATTATCGCTGTGTTTTGTTTTTACCTTTGTAATGAAATTAAATCTAGTTATATCATTAGTGGGATGTGTTTGCAAATGGAGAGCCGCCGAAGAGAGATGATTGCATTAGGTTTTGGAGATCAACTAGATAATTCTATCTCTCTTATCAAGGTAAATGAATATGAGACTAATTAACTTTATATTTTCTTTGGATATGCGATGGACTAAACATGATATTATATTATATATTACAGCCTCATATTAATCCACAAATACTCTGCTTGTGAATCCAAGAGACTCTAGTGGATCCTCTTGGTGCAGTTATAGCTTATGCTCCTATCGATCGTGAAGATTTTATTGGGGAATTATATGGTTCTGGTCAAAGCCTATGCTTGTATCTGGTTTTATATTCTAAAGACGGAAACCCTGAATGCATGCATATCAATAATGTAGGAACTTCGACTTCTCAAAATGTTGCGCCAGCTTTTCCCAATGGTTCTCTCATTACGACGGCTTTCCAAGTTATGTCTTATTCTAAGGACAATCGATGTGGATTCATGAACATTGTCACCTCTATTATTTCCCTCAAACCGTGGACCGCATCAAGTTAAGCTTTCAATTGCCCTGATCCTTCTGTGTGATCCCTGAGGGTGTGCTTTTATGTTCATACTATTTTATATTATGTTTTTATCAACTTTTACATTGAGAACATGGATGTTTCATTTTTATTTTTATTATTATGCAAAATTGAAACTTAAATACTTTAAGCATTTTACTTGATGAATTTATTTCATACTATATATATGCACATTTTAATCATTAGAATATGATGCGTGTTAATTGGGTTGAGTAACTCATTACTAGCAAAATAGTATAGTCCCACATTACTGTCCTAGTCATGTTTCTGTCACACCTAAAAATTCATTTCGACCGAGTATCTTCAGTCCTGGCCAAACAAGGGACAGAGAAAAATCCAAGAATCAGGATCGAGGAAAATGAGTAGGACCGAGGGGTTCGACCGAGGATTAATATTGCATTGCCCCATACTTCTGTCACTCCATGCTTCAACCACCTCATGCTTCAGCAAACCCATACTTTAAGCCACTCCTGCTTCAGACACCTAATGCTTCAGCAACCCATTACTTCAGTCACCTCATGTTTCAGCCTCCTCATGCTTCAGCCAAACCCATGTTTTTGCACCTCATGCTTCATCCACTCCATGCTATGACCAGCCCTCATCAATTAACAAGTTATCCACCCACTGACCAGGCTATGACCAACCCTCATCATGTAACAGTTACCCACCCCCTGTTATGGACCAGGTTATGACCAACCCTCTTCATTAGCAGTTATCCACCCCATGCTATGATCAACTTCCTTAATTTATTAAGTTATCCACCTCATGGTACCACAACCGACCCTAATGAATCTATATATATACTTAACCACCTCATTCATTTTATATAATCCATCTTCCTCTCTTTACTAAGAACAGAAGACATACTTTAGAAGCCATTGAAGAACATTTACCCTTATAACCAGATCAATCTAAGACAAACAAGTATCTTCCAAACAATCTTTAGAAACCCCACCAGGCAATATAACCCTATGTATACTCTATAAATGATGCATACTATTTTAAACATGATTTCATTGCATATCCATATTTTTAATGATGCAACAAAGATGAACCCTGTTTCCAAAGAAGGATAGTTTTTCAAAGTATGATCTATTTTCCAAAGTAGATATGTTTTTAGAGTATGATCGTTTTCCAAAGTATTATCTATTTCCAAAGTATGAGCTATTTTCCAAAATATGAAATGTTTTTATGGAATACTAATGATGAAATTGATGGACATGGGAGGAAGGCTAACCAAGATGAGCTTTGGTAGTCTGATTCTAAACTACGGATGGATCTATGGGGCTTGACTTAATAAGGATGAGCTCTCAAAATATCTATCCACAACACTAGTCTAATAGGTCGGTGGACTTTAGGGACAAACTCGAAAAGTGCCCTCCAAATACTGGCTCACAAGGATTCCTCACCTCGAGGATCAAACTCTCGAGGTCAAGGGTCAAAATACTGGCTCAAGATGTTACTGTATCTTCACTATGGTAAAACTATTTTACTAAACCAACACCCAAATTCAAAGAATCTTTTAACAGTCATTTAAATATCTTTTCATTCTTAAGTAAATCATCCTAAACAATGTTTTCACTCCTTAAAAATCCGCCATTAAAGCTCAAGATTTTGGTTTTTCAATTTTTTTGTATATGGCTCTAAAATGGATCCAAACATCCAAAGCTTCCTTAAGGTCTAAGGAATGTTCTACGATTCATTGGTAAGGTTTCAATCACACTCTAATTCATATTACAATTTGAATTTGAAATTTATAATTTTAAATTGTATAAGCTTGTATGCTAGTTGTTTATGGTGTTTTATGATGAAAATTAGTCATATGACCATTTATAAAATTTTTGTATAGATAGAGACAATAAATCAACCGTAACACAAAAATCAAATTTGAATTTGAAAAATCAAAAAATGTATTTGTTATTCTTGGGTGAATTCTCTTGAGTCATAAGCTTTACAAATGATTGTAATCATATTGGGCAACTATTTAGATCATGTTTGATCCATCCCGGTCATATTTGATCAATATCAAAATTTTTAAAATAATTGAAATTTTGACTTCTGATTTGGTCAAAAGAACAAATCAGTGTTTTGTTTTTTTTACTAATCAAGTATATGAGATATAAGGAAGTTATTGGATATCTCATTTCTCCTCAAAACAATTTTAAAATACAAAAATTCAACTTTTGATCATAAACTATTTTGAACGATTTGATCAAACATCCAGGTCGACTTGATATCATGAGATGTGATCTTTAAATTGATTATGTTAATTAATTTAAAACAACAATTTCTAAAAATGAAATGGTACCTTTCGATTATTGCAAATCTCTAGTTTATTTAAAATGGAACCCCAAATTAATTATTTTTAATTAATTTTAAAAATCTGCAGGATCATTTAAAATCTTTAAAATAATGTTTTATTTAAAAGAAAATTCCTGACACGCAAACCGAAGTTGAAATTCACGAGCTTCGAGCTTTTCATGGAACGAATAATGGGTTTTTTCTAGGGGTTACAAGAGGTTATTACACTAGAAGCTTCATCTCTTGTATTCTTCTCAACTTATTCGTCTTCTGACTAATAACATTCAGGTAGTTCTTTACTCCTTTAGGATGCCCATTTGGGAGGCATTGTGCCACTCTCAAGTATCTCACGTAGGCCTTGTGATCAATCAACCTATCTATAGCAATGATATTCCCGTATAAGGGGGTATAAAGTCACGACCGAACTATTTGAACATGTCATGGGTGTAGTAGGAGGTGACCCATTCCAATCCCATAAGCATGATCATATGTTCATAATCCATCATGTATGCCATATTTGTGATGGGATACTACATGATTAATTCCCTAACTTCGTCACCATTCTCTACATGAGGTTTAGAAAAATCTTCCTCATTATTCGATATTGAATAGTAGGGGACATGACGTCTCTAAGACATATTTGCGACAAGCGTCTACTATTATCGAGCAACCAGATGTAGAGAACTAGAGGTGAACCTCTTTTCTCACGGTAGAGGTGAAGAATGAATCATTCAACCCTATCAACGTTTCAACTAGAATGATACTCGACAGGTCTTTGTTTCTCCTACACATGTGGTATGCTACCTCCAAGATTTTGAAGGATGGCTTGTCATCCGCTAGAGCCATGAAGAAGTGGGATAACAAGAATATTATTTTCATCATGGGTAGCCTATAATTACGGGATTTCTCCATCTCTAACCTCCATTTTGTCCATTTATGAAGTTGATGACATTCTTTTTTAGGATTGTCTCGGATGTTGTCTATATGTATTCCTTTTGCAAGAGCTTCCCTCAAGGACATTGATTCCACAAATAGCTTCAGATGAAGACTATTCTTGTTGTTCATCATCCTGATAGCTCTAAATTCCTCAATGGTTGGAGACATTTGTCTTTAATCCCATAAAAGTATACCCGTTCCTACGGGGCTCCACCTCATTTTACTTTTTCATCATGAAGGTTTTGTTTATCTTAAAGTTTATAAACCTCGTGATGGGAGTCAGTTCATAGATCCCCATGGTTCCACTCATTTTCGTGGCAGCTATCAATCCATGGGACTAGGGCGATATACTTTAGTAATGACATCGTTGAGATTGGAAACTCAAAACATTTACAAAATATGTTTGTTTTGAAGAATGAACATTTTTGACATTTCACTTAGGACTATTGATGCAGGAGGAAGGGCTACTAGAAGCCTAGAAGGAAAAGAAGTCTAGACTGGGCATAATACATATATAGTAGTCACGTAAGGGTTATAGTGACAATGTTTAGCTATTTGGACATGACAAACAACCATCTGGAGAGAATCTAGTATTTTTTGTTCTAAGAGGAAATCATAAAAGAGTATATTCATCGATAGTGGAGCGGGTAAACCACTGCCATAAACTAGGGAATATCAAGTCAATCGGGAATTTCCCTCCCACCTCTACAATGCCTACGTCCTATCAGACGGGCTCCTCGCCAAAGGGTGGGATCGATCCCATGCAATTGTAGTTTTTTCCTCTCGCAACATCACTCCTTTTGTAAAAGTTGTCATTCCTCGTCGCAATCTTTCCACATAATTGAAGAATTACCGACTTCAATCGTGTACTTCTTGGAAGTAATGTTAGGGTTATGTACCCTTTGAAATTCACGCATTTATTAGGATGAAACATATGCTATCCCTTAGGTGTTGTACTTTTGGGATATGCCATTAAATTGAAAATGTGATACAAACATTTTTCAAATCCAAGTTTATGTTTTCGAAGTTAAATTTAATCCCTAATAGAGTCGCCAAAAAGCTGTTGTAACACCCAAAAAAACTCTGTCCCCCCAAAAAATTCGAGATTCGAGAATTTCAACCTCAGTATTTTTCACCAAAGTTTCGTTAGTTTAAAGTTTATTATATCGGGAAAGGGCTTCGCGTTTCATCCTCCCTACCCGTTTTTTCCACGGTCTCTACTTTATAAAGTTATGACTTTGAAGATTGGTTGTATAACATTTTATTTTAACCCATTATTCTTCAGGTCCTAGGACACGCCCATGTTTTGTGTATTTAAAAATTGTAACAACAATATTTAATTGATGGTATCGATGCTGATGATGTTGCCTAAGGAGAAAATATCTAAGAACACAGTCTTTAAAGACATTAGAGTTTAAAAATAAATCTCAAATAAGGTCATTATCAAAATTAAAAATTGTGGATAATATCCAAAAATATTTGAAATTATTGTCTATTTTTTTTGGGTTTTAGAATATGGTTTGAAGTTCCAATATTACAAAAATAATTTTGTATAATACAAAGTGCAACCAAACAGACCTTAGGACCGGTGTCCTCGGTCTTGGGTGTGTTTTTATCGGTTAGGGTCTAATACCCTTGGTCTTGGAGTTAGAGATCCTCAGTAGGGGTGTTGGAGTCCCTCGATTGAGTTTAGAAATCACCGGTCATGGGTTAGCCTGTGGCTAACATAATAGGTCTTAGGTTTAGGACTTACTCCTCGGTCCTAGGTTCGAATTCTCGGTTAGATGTAAAAATCATCGGTTAAACTTCTTGGTCATGGCTGAAAATCCTCGGCCAGAACTCTCGGTTTTAGTTGAAAAGCCTCGGACGGATCTCTCGGTCCTGGTCGGACCTGTCGGTCCTCAACAACATCAAAACTACAGATTTTTTATTTTTTATTCATGCTAGGATTCTTTGATCCAAGGGCTTGGGTAGCTTCATAAAACTCTCGAGAATTTCATGAATATCATCTCAAGGTTTGATACCTGCATGATGTTTGATTTCATCAAAATAGTTTAGGGACCAAAATTGGATTTTTATTTTTTTAAGCTGTAATGAAGTGTAGGAGTTTACCAATAGTTCCTATACTTCATATGATTGATTGGTACCAAAACATGAATAGTTGAAACTCATATGATTGATTGGTACCAAAACATGAATAGTGTTCATTTGGACCAATAGAGAACTTAAAATTTTATTTATTTTAAAAATTTTGATTTTGACAAACATGATCGGGATGAATCAAACTTGATCCAAATAAGTGTCCAACATCATTGGAAACATGTTTGGAAATTTATGGGATATTGAAAGTTACAAAGGATTAGAAAACACTCTTTAGACCTCAGGAAACTTTTGGGATGCTTGGATTCAAACTTTAAGACCTGATATGAAAATTTCATAAATTCAAGAAGTTTGGAGCTTAAATAGCGGATTTTCTGAAAATTTCGATTGCGGGCTTTATAGTGGATCTCTTGCATGTAGGATTTCGGCTACACCCAATCCATAGTTTATTTATTTTTATTTAAAATCTTAAAAGTTTATTTGAAATTAATTTTTCTTTCGGTCGTTTGACTTTAATTTAAATCTTTAAAATATACACAAATATTTAAATAAATATGATATTTATTTTGTCAATTTATTAATTTTTATATATTTTTGAGTTAAATAAATAATTTATTGAGGCTGAAATGGATACAACATGTATCCTAAATTATTTATTTTAATTGTTTTGATTTTTCTAAAATTAATTTCGAGTGAAATTAGTATAAAATTTATTTCCAAATTCTTTTATTTATTTTATTGGCATTATTCTAATTGTTTAAATTTAATTATTATAATAATTACATCCAACTATAATTTATTCAAAAATAATTAAAATAATTATTTTTTAAATTTACAAAACAAAATTTTGTTTAAAATAAATAAACATTATAAAATAAAATAATAAAAGAAATTAAAATTAAAATATATTTAATTAAATATGTTAAATTTTAAATTTATTGAGAATTTTATTTAAAACTTGTTATTATTATAAAGAAAATTAAAAAAAAATCTTTTTTTATTACCACATATTCTTTTTTATTTAATTATTTATATAATTTCAGTAATTTAAAACCAATTAAAAGATTTCAAATATTATTTTTCTTTAAAATATTTATATATAATGAATATTTTATTTATATCCTTATTTGTGAATTTGTATAATAATATTGTATTAGTTTTGTAGAGTTAGTTTAGTAAGATAAATTTATATAATTTAGTAATTCTGTGGTGTATTCAAGTAATTTATGATAAACTAGCATGTATTCCGTGCATTTGCACGGTAATAATATAAAAAATCGTGAAAAAAAATATTAAGGTAAAAATACCTTTAACATTTTTATTTTTATTTTTTACCGTTTTAAATTTATTAGCGGATCAACCCACGATCCGACTCAAATATCCATTTACTCTCACATATATATCCAAATTAACCACAGCTCTCGACCCGGAAATTCGGACATTTTAAAATTAAGCATCATTATATATATATATATATTAGTTAGTTAAAAAAATGAACTTATATTGTTAAAATGTCACACGTTCATCAAATTTGGTGTTGAATTTATAATATAAAGTGTTATTACCCTAGTTGGTTAAAGGGTTGTACTTGTTTTGTTAAGTTGCAAGTTCGAACCATACTTATATCATTTTTAACCGTTTTAAGTTATGGACGGGTTAACCCACAATCCGACCCAAGTGTCCATTACTCTAACATATATTCAAATTAACCACAGCTCTCGACCCGGCAATCCGGACACTTTAAAAAATTAAGCATCATTATATATATATATATAATTTATATATAGATATATATATTATATATATAGATAAGTAAATTTGTAGTGAATTGATTTTAATATTTTGGACCTTGGTTGGTTGGGATGTTGTGATTAAATGAATCAATTATTGTTTTATACTTAAAAGAGGATAAAAAAAGGGTTGTTCAAGCAATTATGTTTCGGATGTATCTAAGTCGTCCTCGCCCGGAAATTGGACGAAATGACCTATTGAAGGAGGTATTTGCCTCTGTGGTCACCAGCAAATTTATATTGCTTTGGTGACCACTTTATTTTTTTTGGACGAAATTATCCTTTTCGCGTAACGCGAAGTGACTTCTCGTTTCGCGAAGTGAATTAGGTTTAATATAAATACTAAATTTTTTTCATTTCTTTCATTTCCTTTCTCTCTCTTCTCTCTCTGTTCTTGTTCTCGGCGGCGACGGCGGCTAGGGCCGACAGCGGCTAGGGCGACGTCGGAAAACATCAAAGATAAGAAAACTCTAACCACTCTAACCCTGAATCGATATTCATCATACTGTTCTTATTTCTATTATCTACATTTCAAACGATTTATGTTATTTGTCATCAAACCCTAACCTTAAATCAATTTAATCTCTTCATATTGCTTCATATTTGTTCATATTGCTTCATATTGGTTCATATTGGTTCATATTGCTTAATTTAATTTTCGCGACTACACGTTTCGCGAAGGCCTTCACGTTTCGCGAAGGGCTTTCACGTTTCACGAAGGCCTTCACGTTTCGCGAAGGGCTTCACGTTTCGCGATGGCCTTCACGTTCTAGTCTTTGTATAATGTTATCTTCACTTCAGTACAAGTTTAGTTCTTGGACTTTTTGACAAGGTATACCTTCGCCTCTGACTGATTCTATTTATTTTGGATAATCGTGACCGGAAAGTAAACTGTTTGTGTTTTATAATATGATGTGAGTGCATCTCTTTCAAAGTAGTACCCTCAATTATACAAGGAAGGAATAAGAAATACTTCTTCAAATGTAGAGTTCTAGTGGCCTTGAGAATGTTTTCAGTTTACCAATCATTGGTGATCTATAAATTTGTAGCCATTTCCAGTTCTACAAGTGTTTACTCAACTGTCAGGATGTTTGGCCTCTGGGATGTGAGCACAATGGCTTAATTGTGTAATTTCTTGTTGTCAAGGTATCTACGGGACAATGTTTACCTTGATAAGCACGGGATACTTCTATCTAACCCTTCTTCTCATTCATATTGCTACTCTGTCATTCGACTTCCTTTTTCTAGTGTAAGATCTCATGTTTCAATTATAGAAGCTAATATAAAGTAGAAATAAATAAATAATTGAATTTGGGTTATTCAGGATTCAAAGATGGTCATTCCCTTATGATCACCAGATGGTTCAGGAAATGCATACAAATGAAATAGATATTAGTAGCAGTATAGGGTTGGTGGAGGTTAGTACTACCCAGCTCAATCTAGAGGAATCGAGGAGATTTGCAATGGCACAGCTTCCTTGAGAGAGATCTAAACATACAAGTTTTGCATTTGATTCACCCGGTTACGAATCCTTCTTTGCATTCCAAGTCGGTGAGCTTGCACCTCTCAAGGCATGGGATGTTGCTAGAAGAGCCAGCATGAGAGGAAGGAAATAACTTTTTTTGTCTATTAGTTCCATTCTTTTAGGAGTACAATATTCAGGAAAAAGATGTATACTCTTACAGATATAGTATGTTCCAATAACTTACAAAATCATTGTTGAAATTTTAGACAATTTTCTTATTGAATTGTGATTTCTGTTAAAGATGCATGTAACAAATATCAGTTTCAAATAAAGCGTTATGTTGGGTTCCTATAGATTTTGATTTATATATATTATTTAGATGGTCGATGAAATAAATAGTCGTTTAAATACGGCTAATAAACCATTGTGAAATAAAATAAAATAAATATATTAAAAAGTGTGAAGATATTCCGAAATGGAAATGAGATCCTGATCAAATCTATCGGATTTCAAGATTGAATTTCATATAATGTCAAAATATAGCATTATCTACATTTTTCATATAATGTCAAATGACAGTCTGAAATTTTTGAAAAATAACACCCGTCACAAATTCGCAAATCTAAGTCTCAAAATATTTATTTTCCAACTAAGGCATGGATTGCCATAAGACGAAGGCACCCACTGTCATTCCAAAGAAGGTAGATACTTTCACCATCTTCTTCCTCTTGCAAGCCCTAATTGACCTTGTTTCTTCTGCTTCTGCCAAAGAGAGACCAACAAAACACATGACAAAGGAGATTAGGTTATGATCTAAATCGAATACGGATAGAATTCTTCAATAATCAACTAGATCCTAGTACAAAAATGCTAACCCTAACTAGCAATGCATGGGATTGAAACTGCAAGCAAGAATACATTATGATAAGACAAATTAATCCGAAAATAACCTAGGCGAGATCAAAGATGAATCATTAGAAGTAGAAGATTCAATAAGCATTCACATGATTCTTATTTCGGATGATTCTCTTCCCTGAAACGGAACCGAATAAGAGCATCATGAACTGCAAACATATCATCGAAAAGATGAACAACCAAGATGAACAATAAAAAAATCTCATGATTTAGGGTTTAAAGATGAACACAATGTAAATAATAACATAAATCGATCTAATCACCTGATATTAGAACGAGTTTTCGTCGTCGATATGTATAATGTGTTCGTTTAGGTTTAGGGTTCCGCCGCCGCCGTGCCACCGTGCCGTCAAGAGAAGAGAGGGAAGAGAGGGAAGAGAGAGAAAAAAATGACAAAATGAAAAAATTTAAGTATTTATATAAAAATAAATTCCCTTCGCGAAACGCAAAGTCCCTTCGCGTTACGCGAAAAATGTATTTTCGTTCAAAAAAAAATAAATGGTTACTAGAGCAATAAAAATTATCAGGTCACCACGGATGTAAATATATACTTCTTTAGGATCATTTTGTCCAATTTCCCTCCTCCCCTTGTCACCATGTTAATCCGATGTTTGTCTATGATTACCCTCGTCGTCTTACTCTTATCAATGGAAATCCCTTCTCTTCTATTCTTTTTCACTGTCTGAAGAACAACTACCCAAGCAAGAGGAGAAGAAGAAGATCTCAAAATCTCCCTCAAAACCTCCTAAACCCTAAGTCCCACCTCACAATGACGACCATTCAGTCTCCTCCACCGCCGGCCTCTTCCAATCGCAGACCCAATTGTCCTTCCTGCGCCAAACCTTCCCGCTTTTGCCTCTGCGTCCGAATTCAAAACCCCAATCTCCGTAACTCCACTGCCGTCACCATTCTTGAGCACACCCTCGAAAAGAAGCACCCTCTTAATTCCGCCAAAATCGCCACTTTAGGGCTACAAAACGTTGTCGTTGCCTCTGTCTCCGATGTTAACATCCACGCCACTTTTTCCATTCGTGTGATGATGGAAACTCAGAACCCACCCAAAAAAAGTTCAGATTTTGATGAATCTTCATTTACTTTAACATCGCCAAATACGGAGAGATGAAATCACCACCACTAGAGATTATCAATCATGAATTGACAGTTGATGCGCTGTCAAAAGGGTTTGTGGTGAAAAAGATTGACAGTGCGGGTTGTGAGGAGTTTGAAATAAATGTTCCTGTTGAGTTATGGAGCCTAAACTTATAATAAACTCTACATTGTTAATTAGAGTTTATTGGGTTTTCTTTTTTTTGGTTTGGGCTTGGGCCTGACCAAAGTTATTTAGGTTTATTACCTGAATGTTTACCCTATAAATATGTAATTATTAAGGGTTTACATGGTGGAGACAGAATTCTAGAGAGATAAAGTGTGAAGCAAAAACTATGTATTCCTTCTTCTTCTTCATAGTAAATTCGGTGGTGGCTGAAGTGGATGTAGCACAATTTGAGTGAACCACTATAAATCTGTGTGTTCTTGTGTTCTTATTTCTTGTGTTTTTAAAAATTGTTTTCAAGTAGGTCGGATTTAGGAGATACAAATCCTAACAACTGGTATCAGAGAAGCTAGGCTAGATCTGAGAATTGGAAACAATGACAAGTGAGAACAGTATAAGACATGGGATTGGAAGATTTGATGGGACAGATTATGCCTTCTAGAGAATGCAGATTGAAGATTATCTCTATGGAAAGAAATTTCATGTTCATTTGAGTGAGAAACCAGAGAAGATGGATGAAGCTGAATGAAAACTCCTTGATAGACAAGGTTTAGGAGTTGTCCGATTGACGCTAGCCAAGACAGTTGCTCACAATGTAGCAAAGGAGAAGACCACCATGGGTCTGATGAATGTTCTTTCTGATATGTATGAGAAACTATCTGCTAACAATAAGGTACACTTAATGAAAAGACTCTTTTACTTAAGAATGGTTGATGATACTTCTGTCACTACTCATTTGAATGAATTCAATACAATTGTGAATCAATTGTTATCTGTTGAGATTGATTTTGAGGATGAAGTTAGTGCCCTGATTTTGTTAGCATCTCTACCAAATACTTGGGAACCTATGATGGCAGCAATTAGTAATTTAGTTGGAAATGCTAAACTAAAATTGTTGAAGTTAGAGATCGTATTCTTGCTGAAGAGGTTCGTAAAATTGATTCTAGTGAAACATTCAAAGGTTCTGCTCTAAATGTGGAAAACAGGGGTAGACATAATGATAGAAATTTCAACCGAGGTAAGAGAAGGTCTATGTCAAGGAGCAGTAGGAGTCAGTCCAAGTCTGGACGGACATTTGAGTGCTGGAATTGTGGTAAACAAGGTCATTTAAAGAGGAACTGCAAAGCACCAAAGAAAAACGGTGATGATAAAAATGATGCAGCCAAAGTTGTTTTAGAATCTATCACTGATGCGTTACTTCTGTCTGTTGATAGCCCGATAGATTTATGGGTTTTGGAATCGGGAGCGTCTTTCCACACCACTACCCACAAAGAATTAATGGAGAATTATGTGGATGGAACTGTGGGAAAGTTTATCTCGCAGATGGTGAGTCACTGGATATTGTTGACATGGGAGACATCAAATTGAAGATGACAAATGGTTCTGTTTGGAAGATTAATAAGGTGAGACAGATTCCAGGTTTAATGCGCAATCTGATCTCTGTTACACAACTTGATGAAGAAGGTCACAATTTCAGTTGTGGAAATGGTGCATGGAAGGTGACTAAAGGAGCAATTGTTGTTGCTCGAGGTCATAAAACTGGAACGTTATACACGACTTCAACTTGTAGAGAAACAGTTGCTGCTGTAGTTGATGACTCGAAAAACAGTGAGCTGTTGCATTGCAAGTTGGGCCATATGAGCGAAAAAGGGATGAAAATTCTTTTGAAGAATGGACAGATTCCAGAACTTAAGTCTGTTGAACATCAGTTATGTAAAAACTGCATTCTTGGAAAACAGAAACGGGTGAGTTTCTTAAAAATTAGGAAGGAGCTCAAGAAAGAAAGGCTAGAGTTAGTACACACTGATGTGTGGGGACCTGCACCTATTTCTTCTATTGGCGGATCACAATACTACGTGACATTTATAGATGATTCGACAAGAAAGGTATGGGTAGATTTTATGAAGCACATGTCTGAAGTATTTGCTATTTTCAAGAAATGGAAGGCTTTGGTTGAAAATGAAACAAATCAAAAAGTTAAGTGTTTGAGATCCGACAACGGAGGTGAATATATCAATTCATATTTCAAAGAGTATTGTGTTGTGAATGGGATCAGTATGGTGAAAACTATTCCCCGAACGCCTCAAGAGAATGGAGTAGCTAAACGAATGAATCGAACATTGAACGAGCATACTAGAAGCATGAGATTGCATGCAGGGCTTCCTAAAACCTTCTGGGCAGAAGCTATTAATACTGCTGCCTATTTGATAAATAGGGGACCCTCTGTTCATCTTGAATTAAGAATTCCTGAAGAAGCTTGGAGCAATAAAAAGGTAAACCTTTCTTATTTGAAAGTGTTTGGTTGTTTATCATATGTTCATATTAATGAATGTGATAGGAACAAGCTTGATCCAAAGTCTAATAAATGTTTTTTCATTGGTTATGGTGATATCGAGTTTGGTTATCGTTTCTGGGGTAATCAAAATTGGAAGATCATTCGTAGCAGAAATGTTATCTTCAATGAACAGATTCTCTACAACGATTGTGTTGGGAAGACATCAGATGGTGATTCCAAGTTAGAAGAGACTGGTATAGTCGATTTGAGAGAATTTTCAGCTGAATATATACTGATTGTCGAAGAAGAACAATATGTTGTTGAAGATGAAATCGTTGAGAACGTGGCCCTAGAGGTAAATCATTAAACACTAGTTATACAGTTGAGAAGATCATCAAGGAATCGAAAACCAGTTGAGAGGTGGTCTCCATCTCTGAACTATATCTTGTTGACAGATAGAGGTGAACTTGAATGTTATGAGGAAGCAATACAATCTGATGAATCAATTAAGTGGGAGTCTGCTATGAAAGATGAGATGAATTCTTTGAAGTTGAATCAAACTTGGGAGCTCACTAAGCTACAAAAGGGAAAGAAAGCACTTCACAACAAATGGATCTTCTGGATTAAAGAAGAACATGATAAAACCATGAGGTACAAGACAAGGTTGGTTGTGAAAGGATTTCAACAGAAAGAAGGTATTGACTACAATGAAATCTTCTCTCCAATAGTTAAATTGATGACAATCAAAACTATTTTGAGTTTGGTTGTGAAAGAAGACCTTCATCTTCAACAAATGGATGTCAAAACTGCTTTTTTTCATGGTGATTTAGATGAAGAGATTTATATGCAACAACAAGAAGGATTTAAAATCAAAGGAAAAGATGAGCTTGTGTATAAGCTTCGGAAGAGTCTGTATGGTTTGAAACAAGCTCCAAGGCAATGGTACAAGAAGTTCGATAGCTTCATGAAAAGTAACAATTTTCTAAGGTGTGAAGCTGATCATTGTTGTTATATCAAGAGATTTGATAAATCGTACATTATTCTGCTCCTCTACGTTGATGACATGTTTATTGATGGAGCAAGCTTGTATGATATTAACAAGCTCAAGAAAAAGTTGTCTGAAAAGTTTGCAATGAAGGATTTAGGTGCTGCTAAACAAATCCTTGGGATGAGAATTTTCAGGGATAAAGAAGTTCTCAAGCTTTCACAAGAAGAATATGTGAAGAAAGTTCTAAGCAGGTTCAACTTGTATGATGCAAAACCAGTTACTACCCCCTTAACTAGTCACTTTAGACTATCTAAAGATCAGTCACCTTCAACAGAGGAGGAGAAAAATTACATGGCTACTGTTCCGTATGCCTCTGTCATTGGTTGCATTATGTATGCGATGGTTTTCACAAGACCAGACATAGCACATGCAGTGGGAGTTGTTAGCAGATTCATGAGCAACCCGGGTAGACAACATTGGGAAGCAGTAAAGTGGATACTACGATACTTAAGAGGAAGTACGGGTCTCGCTTTGTGTTTTCGAAAGTCTAATATGAGTTTGAAAGGATATGTTGATGCTGACAATGGTAGTGATGTTGATAGTAGGAAGAGCACAACAGGGTACATTTATACTCTGGGAGGTACTGCAATCAGTTGAGTTTCAAAATTACAGAAGATTATTGTTCTTTCTAGTTGTGAGGTAGAATATGTTGCTGTGACAGAAGCTGCTAAGGAAATGATGTGGTTATAACCCTTTTTGCGAGAATTGGGTCATGACTACGAGGGAAATGTGTTGCGATGTGACAGTCAGAGTGTCATTCATTTGGCAAAGAATCCTGTTTATTATGGCAGGACGAAGCATATACAAGTTCGTTATCATTTCCTCTGGTCAACTTTAGAAGATGGAGTATTAGCTCTTGAGAAGATTCCCGGGAGTGAGAATCCAGCTGATATGTTGACGAAAGCTGTGACAAATGAGAAACTGAAGTTGTGTGCAATTTCAGTTTGTCTTCTTCGTTAAGACACCGAATGGAAAGCCACTACCGATCGAGAGATGATGAAGTTAGTCTCCAAGTGAGAGATTGTTTAGTTATGGAGCCTATACTTATAATAAACTCTACATTGTTAATTAGAGTTTATTGGATTTTCTTTTTTTGGTTTTGGGCTTGGGCCTGACCAAAGTTATTTAGGTTTATTATCTGAATGTTTACCTTATAAATATGTAATTATTAATGGTTTACATGGTGGAGACAGAATTCTAGAGAGATAAAGTGTGAGGCAAAAACTCTGTATTCCTTCTTCTTCATCATAAATCTGTTGGTGATTGAAGTGGATGTCGCTCAATTTGAGTGAACCACTATAAATCTGTGTATAATTGTGTTCTTCTTTCTTGTGTTTTTACAGATTATTTTCAAGCAGGTCGAATTTGGGAGATACAAATCTTAACAGTTCCAGCAGGATCTATGCTTCTCTTCCCTAGTGAAAGAGCAGTTGGAATTCAGGAGAGGAGGAAGATTGATGGTCATAAAGAAGTAAAGAATTTGATCGTTCTTGATGGGACATGGGCAAAGGCAAAGAGGATGTACAAGGAGAATCCATGGCTGGATCTGTTGCCCCATTTGAAGTTGGAAATGGAGATGATGAGTTTGTACAGTGAAGTAAGGAGTCAGCCAAGGGATGGATGCTTGTCCACCATTGAAAGCATTGTATATGCTTTGAAAGGCTTGGGAGAAGAAACTGATCATGGGCTGGATGAACTATTACAGGGCTTTGGATCGATGGTTGAAGATCAAAGACGATGCAAGGATCAAAGAAGATCAATGACAGGTAAAATTAATTAACTTTTTATTTATTTCATTTGGACTAGATTAGTATATCATCTCACCAAATCCAACAACATTAATATATATGCCATTAAATTCATTATGTTTCGTGTTCTTCCTTCTTGAGCGCTCATAAGCATGTACGTGTGGCCGGCAATAACAATGTCTACTGTGGCACCATATAACAACGGTTCTATTGTGGTCATCATATTTTCCCCTTCACCATGATGAGCATAATTACTGTTATACCATGGAACATGAACACTACAACCAGCCAAGGCCTTTTCTTCATCCTATCCACTTTCAAGAGATCAGTCTTCACATGGTGTAACAACTAAGCATGATAACATGAACTTTGGCAACATGACTGAATATGATCAGCGTGACAAGTCTCACGGGAGAAGGTAACGTCGTACTCACAATGTTTGATGTGTTCAAGTGTTGTTTTAGTCCAACCGGACTGACCTAAATCACCAGCCACACAGCAAAAGTTAATGGGTATTTAGATGGAGGGTTTTAAAGTTGAATTAGGAACCTAATCCTCCACATCTATAGAAATAGATAGTTTCATGTTTCAATGGGCCGATTACAGTATAATGAATCTTTCCTTATTTGTAGAGTAGAGATAAGTGAATGAAGTGGTTTCTCCTTGAGCTACATTGGTGTAATTATTTGTCAAAGTTCGGTATTGAACTATAGATGAAGCTTGATGATGTTCACTCTTTGTTATCCAACTCACTTGGATGTGTGCTTCACCTGCCAATGAGATATGCACCTGCAGATTTTTGTAAAGAAATATGAGAGTGCCCCAACAACCAGAGAGATCGAGATGAGTAGTGAGATTCAGGAGCTTTCTGGGCTTAGGACGGACATAATCACCGTTGACAGTGGCCACATCAATCAATAGGAATTATGTAAACTATAGTTCCATTTAAAAAAAACATAATTTCTGGTTGGGTTGATGAGGAAAGAGGAAGGAAGGTTAGCGGGTTGGTTGACATCGATCCTTTTACATTGCAGAAAAGAACAACCTTCAGAAAGTGTGAGAGAGAGAGACAAATCACGGTTCGAATGTTCATGATATTCAGTTCATATCTTTCATCCTTGAGCAGTAAAGTGAATTATACAATTAGAACCGATCAAATGATTCACAAGCTAGTGGTGTAAATAATGTTTGAAACATGTATTGAGTCATTTATCTTTGAAGTCTTAATAAAAAATAAGTGAGTTAATAATTTTTGAAAAATGAATATTCATAATATTAGCCATAACTCCTATTGGTCCGAAATTTTTATATGTGTTATATCAACCTCTTATATACAAATTTGTGTAGGTCAACAATTTTTCAAATTCGAACTCTAAGAGTGTCTATCGAATGAGACAAACAAATATGACAGTTAAAACCTGATTTTAGTCATTTGATAGATTTCTGGGGAGCCAACTTAGAACTCATTTTAACACCAATTTTTGTGAAAAATTTAAAAGATCTAGATGACTCATATATCTATATTTTTGTGTTGAACTGTTTTGTCAATCTTAAGTCTATGTAGGGTATATAGAAACAATATACTAAGGTTCTTAAATCAAGAATATCTTAATTTTTTCTGTCATAATTTGGTAGAATTTTATGGTGAGTTGGATAGTGATCAAAACTGAATGACTTTTTAATACATCATAAAATAATTAAAATTCTAAAAATAAATATGTAAATCAATAAAAGTAGTGAGAGAATTATTATTAAGACTCAATTTTTTATTAATATAATTTATTTGTTTAATATTTATATTTTATTTTAATATATTTAATTTTAATTATATATATTATATTTATAAAATTAAATAATGTATAAATTAAATAAAAATGTAAATATATTTAGACACGTGATAATTTGATAATGTTAGTGTAAAGGTAGATAGTTTGAATTAGAAAATATGAAAGAGAGTGGAAAAGTTGGGTATAAATTATAAATATATCACTAGTAAAAAAAACTTCAATAACGACAACAAATGTCGACGAGAAGAAAAACCGTCAGTATAGCACACCATTGCCGACCAAAGCAATAATGGTAGGTATTTAATAACGACCACTTAAAAAACCATCAATATTTGCGGCTTAATAACGACCACTTAAAATGCTCTCGGTATTGTAATATCTATACCAATAATATTAAGCACTCGGTATACTTCCTTAGTTTTAAATAAAAGGTAATATAATTACATATATCATATATTTTCAAATTAATATACTCTATATCAATTTGTTGAAATATCATAAAATTTAAAATTATTTATTAAATTTTTAATACATATTTTTTAACTCAATATCTTATTTCACAATTTAAGTATCTTATTTACCTTATTATTATTCATTAAAAATATATATAAACTAGATTTATTCTTAAAAAATATATCTAAATGAGATTTATTCGTAAATAAATTAACAAGTATAATTGAACTTGTTTGATCGTTTTATTTTTAATGAAAATTAACTGCGTTAATAATTAATGTTAATTTTAGAAAAAAATTGATTTAGGAAAACAATTTTTTATTATATTCCACCCAAATCATATATATATATATATATATATATATATATATATATATATATATATATATATATATATATATATATATATATATATATATATATATATATATATATATTATATTTTTAGCAATTACGATTGAAATTGATATATTGTCTATCAATTTGGGGGCAACATTAATTATCCTCTTTTAATATATATTAATACAAGTTTTTATATATACTTGACTGTGTAAAATATATAAGTACAAAATAAACGTGAACTTACATATAATTTGAGAGTGAGATTGTCTGCGTTGCGAGGAATTACGGTAAAGTGATCTTAGTCTCCATACCGATTCCCTCCTTCTCGAGCTATGTTCTACCAAAATTATTGATTTATGCAGCTGCAAGATTCTGTATTCACGTCCAAGCTTGTATATCTCTGTTCAATGTATTGTATGGAAGAAGAGACTATAATTGTCATTGAAGATGGTAATTGATCGATTTGAAAGGGACACCGGTTCTTCAAACGACATGCCTGCAGAATGGGAACCTCATTCTCATTGTTGGATCGGTTGGTCTGTGAGTTCAATCCACACACACTTTATCTATATCTATCATATGTACTTCTATTTTATTCATCTAAATAAGATTTGCACTTTGTAGTTTGGTTAAATGGGAGAAGTTAAAGTCCAAACATGATTGATGTATAAACGGCAAGACAATACAAAAATATCATTTGAATTTATGAAGTTATTTTTATTTTACAGGACCACTACAACAAAACCTACTTTTGGTGACATATAATTGCCAACCCACAATAAGCGTGGGCAAAAGTCAGAAGAAAAAAAAGTTTTACCAACTTTTGAGTATCTATGGCAACCTTTATTATTTTATTTATATTTTTCAAAAAAACCATTCAAACAAAAATGAGATAACATTTTATTTTTAATTATTTGTTTATTTGTTCTATATTTTACTTGATTTTTTAATTTTAACTTTTTTTAACAATTAAAATTAAATTATATATTTATTTTTAACTCAAAGTTCAAATTTATTTATATTTTGAGTTAATTAAATATAATTTTATTATTAATATTAAATTAATTAAATAAAATAAATATTAGATGAAATACAATAAATAATTTGTTTAAATAAATAATAAAATAAATTAACTATTAAATAATTCAAGTTTATAGTAAATGTATTTATAATTAATATAATAAAATGAATTTAAACAAATAAACTTTATAATTTAATTTTAATATTGGCTAGTCGGCTTTATCTGAAGTTAGGTTAAATGGAGGTGGGAAGTTTTCTCTCTCTGGTGGCCGTTCTCCTCAATCGCACCATCTCCGACATTGCTCCATTAGTTGATGCTAGCAGGTAAATGAATCATACGATTCTCAAGCTTCCTTACCTTTTTCTTTCTTGATTTGGTATTCTAATCTAGCTAGAGGAGATTAGAGAGAGAAGAGGTCATTTCAGGAATTCAGGGGTAACGGCGAAGACGAAGAATGAACTACTTTCTTCTTGTTCATGGCGAGGGGAAGAAGATGATAAGTTTAAAAACGCAAAAATTAAGGTCTCTTTCAATCTCTCTATCTCTTTCTACATTATTAACGAATATGTTGCGGCAATATGTTGATTTAGGATGTTAATTGTTGTTAGAGTATATGCAATTGACAAATTTCTGATTACTTCAGTTTCCTCATTCTATAATTGCTGCAATTTCTTTTTGTTTAAGTCATGTTATACTTTTGCAAAAGTCGACCTAGATATTCATCAATTATAGTCCTCATCGCTGGTTTTATTTGTTTTTTCTACGTGTTGAATGATAGGTCTAATTTCCATCCTTAAGAGTAATAATAGTACAGTAGTTTAGAAGATATGGACAAATCCCAATGTCATCAGCTCCTGCTCTAGAAATTCAACTTAAAAGAAACAAAGGTTTTAGATGGCTAGAGATGACTAACCCATTTAGAAACTAGTTTTTTTCCAGAAAATTTGGAATTGTACCTCAATCCTAGTTAGAAATGCCAATTTTCTAGCTTTATTGGATTTTCTTCTTCACTTGGCAAAGAAATGTAGTTGTAATTGGAACATGATCCCATGTTTTTGAGAAGCACATACTTCTGTTTGGTAAAAATAGTGTAGTTGGATCACAAGTTTAATTTTTGTCTGGCTGAAAAACAAAATTTGAGTTGGATGAGATCAAATATAAGAAATGAGGATAACAAAATGGCTGTAGATGTCCTGAAAAACCTGCCTCCATTTGAAAACATTTTTTATTATAGGTTCCAGCGTAATTTCCAGGTCTCTCATTAATAATGCTCTACTATCGGTTCTTTCTTTTTCACCAACTGAAATGTGACTCAATGGAAGGTCCTCGGAAAATGAATTTCAGATCTTTTCAGTATCCTGTATTCAATATATAATACATAATCTTATAGATAAAAACAATTTTTGAGGATATGTGAAAATGAAGGAAATAAATAAAAGTTACTTGACATGATCTTGGCAGAAACTACTGGAATTATAATGAGAGAAGAAGAATGAATATCACAATCCTCTTCCAACAACAGCTACCATCATCATCTCGCTAGCACAACTTACAGCTCCCTCTCTTCCAACAACAGTAGTAGTACCCATTTCTCTCTTGCTTTATTTTATTAGCCATAATCTCTAATTAATTATTAATGATGATATTAAACAGACCCTTGTAGTAAACAAGAATAAAAGTTTCATAGATATATTAAAATCTGCAAAAATCTCCCCACGATGAATATGGTGATGAACAATAGTTTATCATCAAAGAAGAACCTTTTTCTAACCCCACAAGTAACTAAGTACATATTTTTTTATATGTTTTTATACACTTAATTAACATGTGATTTAACAGTGATTGTTGATACTAAACGAGATAAAAAGAGTTAGATAACCAAACATCCCAACAAAGATTCTGAGATTAATTATTTGTTTTATTGAAAGTGTGAATAACATCCCAACATGCAGTCTTGTTTGATTAACCATTTATTTATTTATTTTATCTTTGTTGATCTGTAAGAATTGTGACTGTTGTGCTTGGCAAGGGGACTGGTGCTGGTGATTTTTAGGTTGATGAAGTCATAGAAGCAGGTTTACCTGACCAGATTGAGCGGCCACTTAATTCAGGTCTGTGGCATCTAGTTAATCCACTGCCATTATTTTTCCCATTTTCTTGGTGGTGCTTCTCTTTTCATGAACATATTTTGAAAGGAGTGGTCAAAATGCATTTTGTTCTTTTTTTAATGTGCTCCATTTTCCACTCAATCAAAATTCCTCTTTGCTCAATGCAGGGGAAGAAAAATATGTATTTTTGTTTCAGGACTGAGCATAGGTTGCACTACCGCCAACCCTCTCCAGTTTCAGCTTCTTGTTGATCATATCATGGGGGCACTTAAGAGATGAAAAGGTTCTTAGTACTTTATGGTTCCATTTTAATTTAGATGTGCTCGATTTTGTTTTATGTGCCTTTCTTCCATTTAGCAGGAACAAAGTATTGCGGATTTTAATTTTTGTTTATGGAGGTGTGTTAAAGAAACAAATTGATTATTCTATTTTTGTTGTGTTAATAACTTGTGACGGGTACTCATCATTTGTGAACAAGGGACAAGAATTTCATCCTTTTCTGACCTAAAAATGTACCCACACCCAACATTATGTAGTACATATAGATAGCACTTTCATATTAGGACTTATAAGACAAACTCTGTGATCAATCATAAATAGTTACTAAGTCTTTTCTAATTATACCATTTGTCTTTAATTGGTTTATGGAAGTGAGTTAGAGAAATAACAACATGATTAATTGATATTCTATTTTTGTTGTATTAATAATTTGTGACAGGTACACATCATTTGTGAACAGGAACAAGAAATTCAATTTGATTTTCAGCTTGATGGGTAAGAACTTACCATGGTGGTATCTCCTTTTAGCCATTACAGTTCATCTCTCTTATTTGGTTTGATAGAACATTTGAGAATGTCTCTAGATCTCAAGAAACGAGTTCATCCTTTTTTAACCTAATAATGTATCCATTCCCAGGATCTATATAGTACTACAATAATTACATATAGATAGAACTTTCATATTAGAACTTATAAGATAACCTTTGTGACAGATTGTGATCAATCATATATAGTTACCTGGTTTTTCTAATGATACCATTTGTCTTTAACTGAATTTTAATTTATGTTTATGAAAGTGAGTTAAAGAAACAACAATATAATTAATTATTAATTGATTATTATATTTATGTTGTGTTAATAATTTATGACAAGTACTGATCATTTGTGAATTGGGAGATTTACTGTCAAATTTTTTAATCCTAATCTACTATAAGGAGGCACAGACAAAACCCAAGGGACACGTCTACTTCGGTGATAATCGTAATTAAGTTTTAAATATTACACTCCACTTGATCGTTCATGTGTTAATAATAACCTAACTTCAGCTTGAGGTCTATATGTGAATAATTATCACTTTATTACAAAAATACATTTAGTTCTTATTTTTCTGAAATCTCTATCTCAGGACAAACAATAGAAAGGGTTTCACAATAGCTGATTTAGTAAAGTGTCTTGAAATGATAAAGGTATTTTTGTTTGTTCATTTGTTAACTTCAAATGTATATCAATTTTGTTTGGATGTTACATTTGATTCCACTTGAATCTTTCTCTTACATTTCTTTTTCCTATTATTACTATTCAGGCTGTACATGAACGTTCTCCTCATCGAAAAAAATTGCAAAAAAATTGGATGCAGGTAAAAAGAAAACAAAATAGAGTTGTTTTTAGTTTATCTAGAATTTTTTATTGGAAAATTTCTTAATTATTAAGATTTATCTATCTAATTATGTGTGTGATTTTTAAATATAGAACTTTTTAAAACTGCGGTACAGGTTTAATAGTAATGCGGTACAGGTTTAATAGTAATGCGGTACAGGTTTAATAGTAATTATTATGGATCCACAACTTGGTGATAGCATAAACTCCACAACTTGGTGATAGCATTGATGATTGTTGTGCTGCTGCTGGAAATTATTCATTATTCTGAAATGTGTAATATGTTAATTAATGTTTTTTTATTTGACTATAATATGATTTTGTGAAATAATAATATTGAGAGAATTTATTTTTATTTTATTATTATTTAAAATGTCAATGAGTAGAAATGATCTCTTAAATGTAATTTTTAATAATTATATAATTTTTTAAAAAATTAAAAATTCAGAGAAAATTGATATTATTTTTTGAAAAAATCAAAAATTAAAAATAAAATAAAATTGTTTAAAATTAAATGGGTTTTTGGCGACGCTTAAATTAATGTTACCGACGCTTAAATAAGCGTTGTTATAACTTGCGCCGACCCTGCTTATGGCGACGCAAGAATAAGGGTCGGTGATATTTTTGGCGACGCTTTTAAGGGTTGGCAGAAGTCTTTTTAAGGGTCGCCAGAAGTCTTTTTTGTTGTAGTGGACGTCTGGATAACTGGAGAGACAATGCAATCAATGGTCAATGTGCATATGTGGAAGTTACATCGGCCATATCAAAGTTTGAGCTAGTGACTGTTTGTGCTAGTGTTGCACAGGTTAGTTGAAAGAGAAAATGGATTTGTATTTGCATATCCAATTCTTGATTTATTTTCGTATCCTTATTCATCGGTTGTTAAATATGGGAAAAATGTAAGGTTGATTGAAATGAGTTTGAATGATTCTTGGTTTCGTGATACAGGGCCAACAATATGTTTTATCTCTTCTCTTTGAGGCATTTGATGTGTTTATTATAGAATACTTTTTTTCAAACATTCATTGAACTACTGAAATTAAGTTATCTTAATCTTAGCTTGTTGTTAAAGAAACCAAATCCACAAGCGGTTTAGAGATTAATGTTGCTGGGATTGATTGGGAATTCAACATTTATGGGGGTAAGATGGGTCAATTTTATTTTAATTTTCACTTTTTTATTGTCTGTCTTTTAAAACCAGAATCTCTGTATTAGAGTTATAGGCCTAATATTTTTCTAAGAAGGTGAATTTTATAAAATAAAATAATTGTGAATGCAAATTGCTTTAATATTTGAAGGGTGTCTTCACATTCAAAAACTTCCCCATAAATTATCATATATATATATAACTCTAATAATCCAGATTTCCTATTCTGGAACATTAATACCTAGCTATTCGGCATATATAACAAGTATTGTTGTAGTAAATAAGGTAAAGATGGATCCTCAATGGAATGATCTTCCGAATGAGGTTAAAACTTGTGTTAAAAATTAGAATTAGTTAAAAATGTGTATAAAATGAAGTAGTACATTAGTGAATAAGATAAGAAAGATGTGATCTGGAATTTTATTTATCAATTTGTTTCTTGTTTAGTAAATATAATCGGCAAGGTTAAGGTTAAATAGGTGCTTCATCATTTAGTAATAAGTTTTGTCCTGTTAATTGGATCAGAGAGGCACTATAGTTATCTGTTTTTATCACAAATTCATCTTTTCAAGTTATTTGGGTCATAAATGCTCTTCTTATTGCTTGTTTAAGATATGTATATTGTTTATTATATATTTTCATTGTTTAGTTATGATATTTTCATTTTCAATTTTTTTTAGATGATTAAGAGTTGCTGAAGGTTGCTATATAGATTGGAGTTTTGACAATCTTTTGGCAAGTAAGGTCAGTGAAGTTTTGATCTTGTGAGAGTATACAATTCAGTTACATGTTCTTTCATTCTTCAATTATTTTGCTGATTTTTCATCCTTTTTCTTTGTTTTAGATTCTGGATGTTGAACAAGTTCCTAAATTAACACTCTATCATTCTTAAAGATGGAAGCATTAATGTAGATGGAGAACGTATGATTTCCTATGCTACAAAGTGTTTTTTTGTCTTGTTTTACTAATACTAGGCCTAAGTCAAGTACACTTACCAAGAACTTGCTTGACAGGCTAAATAGATTTGCTGGAAGTTTGAAGCAAGCTTCAGAAAGTGATATATGCATTAAGCGATCAGTTAGAGATAATTTACCTCTTATGTCAATCCTTAACAAGCATCCAGTAAGTATTTATATTTTATAGTGAGAGCTTTCTTCAATTTCATCGGTGTGATGTTGTGCTAGCCTTCTCCAAGAAAAAAAAACGTTGGTCTTAAAACTTAATACTAACATGTCTAAATTGATGTTTTGTATTGAATATGCCCTTCCTATATTGTAGAGGTCCATGATGTGACTAGATGCAAATAAAGATGTTGTGATTGGGCCTTAAAGCAAAGCTTAGTAAGTTCAATTTACTCCATATTTTTAGTGCACAAAATGCAGTATTACTATTTTTCTAATTTGGACATTCATTTGATAGTAATTATGGATGGAGTAAATGAGTAGTGCCATGAAGATCTATTGATACAATCACAAGTTTCCTAATATAATTTATCAACCTTGTAGTTTTGCTGAATCGTCCTTCAGAAACTTAGAATTCATGTTCTAGAGTTTAACTTCCTCCGAACTTATAAGTTAGGAAACTCATAATAATTGCAGCTTGTTACTTCTCTACAAATATAGCAATAAAACCAATTATGATTCATTTAACTCAGGGATCTTGTTATTTTTACAAGTAGAAATTATCCAAATTAAACATATGAGTTTCAATTATTGTAAGTTGTTAAATGCGACCTTCTTATTTGGTGAGTGCTAACAATTAAAATTATATTTGGAATTTTACTTTTGTTTTTCCTGTATTGAATAGTCATTCTCCATTTTGACTATTTCTTACATTTTTTACTACTCTCCCTTCTTATTGTAGAGGCAATTGGAGAATATTGGTTCCCAATGAACAATAATTGAAAGACATGCGTAAGAAGATGAAGATAAAAGTATGTTTATTACACATTTTTCTCTGACCCTGCTTTTCTTAATAGGAGAGCTATATATGAGTACAATCTTTGTTCTTTCACCCTTCGTTCTAATGAAGATCATTTGATAACAAATGTTTAAAATCACCTAATTATTTAGAATTAGTTCAAATTAAGCTAAAAAATCTTATTTATTTCTTATGTTATAAATAAATTAAGTTTGGACTCTATTTAGAGCGTCCAAAAGGCAAATTAAAAGAGTAAATAGACTTTTAGTATTTTTCGAGTACTTGGAGTTTAGACAACATTTATTGTTTAGAGACGTAATAGATTCGATACTTACAATTCATTAACACTAAGTTTTCAGTGTTATCAAACACATTTTTGGTTGAAAAGTTATCATGTCGGTGTGTTTTAAGGAGAATTCATTTGAATTGGGAAGTGGAACTGATAAATTTTCTCTTGAAAGTTTCTCACTTTCTTTGCCTGAAATTGGTCATTTTGTTAAAACTGTTAAACAATTTCGATTTTTTTTGTTGTAAAGAAATATTTATGACATAATTACTATTTAATGGTAAGTTACAAAACAGTTTAATAAAACTTTGAAACTAAATATTTTATAATATTTGATGTTTGGTTTATGTTTTAAGAATATAATTTATTTAGTTTTAATATTTTATAAAAAATGACATTACAAATAGAGGTTACTCAATGTTGAGGGTAAGAGTGGTCGCTATAGAACATTCTATGGCGACAGTAAGAGTTGTCGTGATAGAGCATTTTATGGCGACGGTAAGAGTGGTCGTTATAGAGTCTTCTATGGCGACGGTGAGAGTGAGAGTAGTCGTTATAGAGTCTTTTATGCCGACGGTGAGAGTGGTCGTTATAGAGTCTTCTATGGAGACGGTTTAATTGGTCGTTATAGAGTGTTCTATGACGACAGTAAAAGTGGTCGTTATAGAGTCCTTTATGGCGACGGTAAGAGTAGTCATTAAAGAATCCTCTATGGCGACGGTGATAGTGGTCGTTATAGAGTCTTATTTGGCGACAGTAAAAGTGGTCGTTATAGAGTTCTTGACGATACTAAAATGGTCATTATATGTGTGTGCAATGCCGACAACTGACGACCACTTTTTCACCTTCCCTAATTATTTATAACGACGATTTATATGCAAATACCGACGACATTTACCGTCATTACGATTTATATTATTATTTTATTAAAGTTAAAATTATTAATATATTTTTTAAGGTATTAATAATAATTAAAATTATAAATAATTTAAAAGTAAAATGTAATTAATAAAATAATATCAAAAGAATTATTAATAGATTCAAATATTTTTTCATATTATTTATTTATTTGTTTTTTTATTTTAATTTATATTATTTAAGTTAATATTTTATTTTAATATTATATTTTAGTATGTTCATTTTAATTATAAATATTATATTTATGGAATTAAATAATTTATTAGTTGAATAAAAATATAATATGTTCAGAGAAAGTTAATGTAAATGTAAGTAACTTAGGTCATGTGACTAATTGTATTTATGTTGTTTTGTGTGTATACTCGTGTTGTGTTCGTGTCAACTTGTAATCGTGTTACGATCGTATAAATTCATAATCGTGTCGTGATCGTGTCGCCTCGTGCTTGTATCGTGTCATCCCAAGACCTAAGTGAGATAATATTGTATTGTGTTGTTACGTACAAATATCGTGCTTGATCGTATCAGTTCGTATTTATCCAACCCATTGCCCATCTCTAGTACACGATCCCAATATATAGGAGTCTTTTTCTCTTTGTGCAGCAAATCCATTTAGAATTTGAAAAAGTCTTCAATCAACATTTGACTAGGTCACCTGACCCGAAAAAAGCCATGTGGCCGAGGTAACAAGTGAAAACATGCCATCAAATTTGACAAAGGGAGCCACACATTTCGAATTTGTAGATAATTTTTTTAAAAATTATCTAGGTTAAACCTAAAACTGGATCAAAGTTTCTTATATAGTTTATTTATTCATTTTAGAGCAGTTTAAAAAAAAGGTTGTGAAAAAACTATATTGATTTAGAACATTTTTCAAATTCACTAGACTCCGATATTTTTATATTTTTTCTTAACAAATCATTAAGTTTGTCTTCTTAATATTTAGATCTAAGCTATTTGCATTGAAATTTGGTATATTTATTCTTAGGTAAGTCAATAAACATTATAACATTCATTGTATTGTAAACTCAATTTAATAAATATAATATATTAACATATTTTCACTAGTAGAAAAGGGGTATTAGTAAGGGCGAAAACCGTTACTGAAAGCCTCAAAAGTCGTTACTGATAACATTCTATAACGGCGAATAAAACCGTTACCATTCGTTATAAAAACGAGTGTTACTAATACTCTTCTAGTATCAGTAACGGCTTTCGAAAGTCGTTACTGATACACTTCTAACAACAGTAACGATTTTAGTCAAGGTTAAACCGTTACCGATAAAATATTAGTAACGATTTTCTTATTTATAATACCGTTACAAATATAGCATTAGTAAAAATTTTCTTATTTATAATACCATTACAAATATATCAATAGTAATAGTTTTTCTTATTTGTAAAACCGTCACTGATATATTACTAGTAACATTTTTCTTATTTATAAAATCGTTACGGATATATTACTAGTAACGGTTTTCTTATGTTTAATACTGTTACTAAAAAACATAATCATTTTTTTTAATTTTATTTTTTAGTATTTCATATTTGTACCTATATAAACAATAATAATTATCCATTTTACAAACCATTAATATATTCCAAAACCTCAATCATCAATCCAAAAATCACAATCATAATCTAAAAAATACAATCATCCACAAACCACAATCATAAATCCACAATTCATCAATTCACATAAACCATAAATTAACCAGACTTCAAAAACCACAAACTAACCAGACTTCAAAAACTATATAAACCATAAACTAACCAGAATTCAAGTGGGAGGGGCATCATCTCTAGTGGGAGGGGTAGGGGGACGTGGAGGGCGAGAGTTACCAGGAATCAAGGATAATATGAAGGTCATCTACTCCCTCATCTCGATCATCTCATTCCGCATTTGATCACGCTCTTGTATCGATTGTTGTCTCTCCCTTTGTACTTCTTCATGCTCCATTTCACGCTCTATTAATGTTTCTTCGCGCTCTCTTTGTGACTGAATTCTCTCAACTTCATGCTCCTCTCACATTCTCTACATCTTCTTAAATAAAACTCGATTTTCCTCACGGATCTATTGCGTGTCATTGCGCGGAGTGCTAGAAGAACCCCCAACCCCCATGATCATATGCTCTAAAAGATGTAGGTGTGACACCTGAGTCCATACCCACGACTCACCCATGACCTTGAGACCCGAACGCATACTCAGCCAACTACAGGTCATTCCTACTCGGGTGTTCTTCTATAGCAGTTCCCAAGGCAGTCTACAAATACAAATTACATTTACATTTGATTACAAACATAAAATAAATGAAACTAATAAACACGACTTACCACTTTTCTTGAATAATAAGGGGACCTCCAAATTTCGATATTGCAAAGTTGGTTTCTTTGTATGAGTGTGGATAAATAAGTCAGCAAAATTAGGCTAGGTACCGGTAGTCTTCTCCTATACAAATTTAATAATTGATAAAAATTTAATAACATTAGAAACTTCGTATTCAATGATAAAACACACCATTTATCTTTCGACTTGCGAAAATGAGATGTTGCCCGCATGATTCATGTACACAACATGCGACTTATTACTCACATTGACATTACTTGTTTTCTGCAAATAAGAAAAGATTTGTGTTTAATGAATGATTAATGTAAGAGCTCTTTAGAAAAAAATAAATTTTACCCTAAACTCCAGAGTGAAAAAGCGACGATCAAGAAGATAATGCCAATCACTTAGGGCGATCTCCAGAGGAGGATTTGCCCTAATTGCTGCCTCGTCACATTCACGAGCTCTAACATATAAGGTGTTCCATTGACATCTCCATCTATCCCATAATTTGTTTGCGTGAAGTAGACCTTGGAGGCGATAGTTGTTGATGTCCTCCCCCCCAGCCTCGAAAGGATCCTAAAAAGTCAACATTAAAATACAATTATAGATTGTGATTAATACATCAAAACTAATAACTTATTGTGAAAGCCATCCATATGTGATCTAGTTGTGTGGAGCTCAGGTCCGAACAACGCAAGGTCCTGTGAGGTAGTGCATTGGAGTCTCGAATGACACTCCCAATATTCCTTGACCACGATGTCTTATTCTCGCACATTCGCTTACCATCTATCGTGATGAAATAAAGAGTCATCTTTTGCTCCACTTGCAAACTACCAACTGCTGTATTTTTGTTCTTACCCTGTCTCCTCCTCAAAATAGATCCTAAAATTAAACACAAAATTATATAGGATCATATAAAAATAAGTAATCATACAATGATACCTCCATTTTGCTCCTTAGACGAGGTTGTGTCTCATCATCGAGGTTAGTGTTTGGTACACTATCAACGTTCATGTCATCATCACTACCTATTATACTGCCCCAATCGAGGTCCCCTATAAAGTTAAGTAGTGCTAAAAGGTCCTCTAAATGCTCTTCTGTCCTCTGCACGAGGTCTGTTAGCTGGCCGGTTAAACCCTTACCTACTACTATTTTAGGTGCCATGATAGCTGCAAATATAGAATGTAATGTTTATAAGAAAATATATAAGTAACCCTTAATAGAAATAGTTCGACCTTAATTAGAGTAACGTAGATTTATTGGTGTCACAATTTTTCATCCAAGCCTTGATGCCATATCTGTAGAGTAAAAGACTTGTTATGCTTGGTTTGCCATTATGAATGGTTCATTTAATTGAGTATGTAGAGTCCTGTTGATATTTATACTAACATAACCATACTTATCAACTTTAAAGCCTCGATCTTTGTAACGAATATCAAACTCTATATTTGAAGAGAACCACTAGTCTTCCACAAAAGAATATCACTTCTATGATTTCATTGATCACTCCATAGTAGTTAATAGTCTCGACCCATTATTATCAACAATCAAAACCCCGCTATTTTGGGTGGTCAAGCTCTCCTCATGTTTCTCAGTGTTAAACTTGTACTCATTTATTTTGCACGAGTTATATTTCTTTGCATACATTGTAGGCCCACCTCCTAAAATCTTAAGATTCGTTGTTCTATCGGATTGATCGATTAATTGCTCCACCGATTAAGTAGAAATTGTTGTTAAACTAATTGTCATCTACTAAAAAGAAATCGTTGAGATGATTACTTACTCTTTCTTAGAAATATCTAACATATTGTTTATCCCGATCTTCATTGGAAATATTAGGTGGGCATGATTGAAAGCTGCGCAATTTTCAAATATTCTTAATCAACAACCTTAATCTTTTAATCCTAAAATAATCAACTTAATCTTTTAATCCTAAAATAAAGGATATAATTAAATTTTTATTATATATACTTAACAATAAAATTATTCCTTAATTCTCTATTTAAATTTATAATATATATATATATATATTATAAATAATTCAAATATTCATTTTAGGATCTTATATAATTAACGATTTAATTTTTTAAATCTAATATATATTCCTAACAATATTATGGTTTAAAATTATCAAAACCAATATATACAATCTAAAAAAATTCTAAATATCACTAAATCTAGGTATATTATGAGATAATTCGAATATATATTGATAACACATGATAACATTATATAATCTGGTATAAAGATATATCAATCAAAAAGATAAATATATATATATATATATATATATATATATATATATATATATATATATATAATCCTATTTATTCAAATCTAATATATTCTTAATAATATTATCATAATCAATATATATATATATATATATATATATATATATATATATATATATATATATATATATTCCTAATAATATATTATTTGAAATTGTCAATATATATTATTTGAAATTATCATAAATACATAATATATATTATGCCGAATGATATATATATTCTCACTAATTTAATGGGTGAGAAATTAAAATTTAAATATAACTAAAAGCCTACCTTAATTTGATGAATCATGAATCTTCTTTTTAATATATTTCTTTGAACTTTCCTTATATGAAATCTTATATGGAATGGTTCTTACATTTGATGAGTACGTAAATATATGGGGACGCAAAGGAGAATTGACCGTATCTCAAATGAGACCATTACCGTTACATATAACTAACATTAAGTTAGTTATTATAGCTAGGTTATTTCTAATTCAGCCCCTTCATAAAATTAGAAATGTCATATCCTCACTTTATATTTATGACAAATACTCACATAAGCCATAAACTTAATTACATTATATCTCATTATTTTGGTTTATATTAAATATGACATTTACTTAATTATTTATTATAATAGTGACCCTAAAAATTTAACACTTTCTTCGTCAAACCCCTCTATTACAATGGCTGATTTTCAAAACAGAGTAAAGAAAACAGGTTTTAATTAATTTTATTACTTTCTATCCTTCTTATTCTTGGGCATATTCTTTACATTACTCAAGACGTTTTTTTTCTATTTGAATGAGTAGGATATCACAACAACCCTAGCTGGTGGTCGTCGGCGACCAGAGAGACCATCTCTTATTTCATTGGAGCAGCGTCTTTTAGCATTTTATTTTTCATAAAATATTGTATTCCCCTCGACGCCAAGAATATTCCCAAATTTTTATCAAGAAACGGCCAACGTATTTACATACATTTTTTTGTCGGCGTTATGCTTTCACTAATCTTCTCCGGTATGGGATGGTTATCCGTCGATTATAGTCGAAAGTGTGCAAATGTTTTTTATAATTTATGTATTGTCTCAGCCGTAGAAGTTATGGGCTATATATGTATGGTCTCCGTAACAGCTGCATTTAATTTTAGTGTTTGTTACTCCAAAATGTAAAGCCTTATTATCCTTGGCTTATTTATTTTTCTTAATTAATTATTAAAATAATATATATATATATATATATATATCAAAATATTATACATTGTGTGTTTTTTTTTTTTAATGTTTTGAAACTATTAATTATTTTTGTTTATATATAAACAAATAATAAACAAAATAACTTGATACATGACATCATAATATCAAACATGAGAAAGTATAAGTCCTATAGTTAGATCTCAAAAGTTTACGGTTCAATTTCATACGAAAAAGTTTTAAGTTAAGCAGGAGTCATATTAGCATGTTTGTTCTCCTTAATTAAAAAAAAAAATTCTTTCACCAAAATCCCACGGATTGAGAACTACTGCATCATCTAAAGAGAGATTATAAAATAAAAGCCCATTTGGAAATTTCATACCTTTTCTCGACCATTTTATAATAGCTGTAATTACATATACGAATATGTTTTTGTCCTTTTTATATAGACACCATTTGTTAAAATGGCTGATGTAAATTAAATAATTTTAACTTGCCCAAAATCCAAACAAAATGAACATGTGGCCGGACATAATATTCTTTTACGTTTAAATAAAAAATACAGTATATTGATTATTTAAAATTAAATATTCTGATAACATATTTGTTATAAAAATATTTAAATATAAATGTTTATCAATCAAGTTTCTCCAAACAGGTCTAAACTTCCAAATGCCAATTCCCAATTAAACTTCAAACTATGACTTGAAATATACCAATAAATATATTAAACTAACTGTATTTAGGTGGAATAATGTAATAAATGAATGAGGAAATAAGCGTGACACAATTATTTGTTAAAAAGTAATACAATTTTAATCTCTACTCTTTATCATATTTTTAATTTTAATTTTTGAGCATCATCCCCTCTCCCAAAACTTTAACAAACTTAAGAATCACTTTAAACGCTTCAATTTAATACGCTAGTGAGAGATAAAATTGTGAGAATATGTCTAAATTTCTTTTATGAATATTTTAAGAATTAATAAATTCAATTTATTCAAATTTATTCTCATATGATCATAATACATGGTTGTAAATGTAAACTATAGTAGATTCTTAGTATTAAGAGTAGACCTGTAGAAAAAAAATTAAAATTTTAAATTCAATCAAATGTAAAGTGTAAGAATATAATCTAAAAATACCAAATTTATAGTAGTAGACACTGTCTAACTAGACGAGCGTGTGAGACATAACGTTAATGTCGTTTTTCACACGTAACCAAGCACCGAACCTATTTTAGGGAATTTCTCATTCTTTGTGTTTTTACACCAAATATATTTTAGAGAATACTTGTATGCATATAATTATAATAGGATCGTGTGCAACAATAGAGACGGGGTCTGACTATGTTGAATGCTTATACACTCCAATTCGATATTAACTCTGTTAGAAGTTAATATATATTTCTATTCTTCACAAGTCTTTACAAACTCTTGAAAGAATTCAAGTGCAAAACTGTTTGTTTAGACTTGAAACAACATATAAAGAGTTGGAAATGCGTGAAGAAAAGAGTACAAGACACAAATGATCTCAAGGTATGAATATGATTTCAAAATATTTCTAGGATATGTCTCCCAAACAGATATTTTGATTAAGGCCTCGTTTGGTGTTTAACCCCAACATCATTTTCTGATATTTTTTTCAGGTACCCCTACTTGATCTTATATCTAAATCTTATATTATACGCAAACGCTCGCAGGTATTATCATTTAAATAATTTTGTATGATTATTTACGTTTTCCGTATTAACTCTTGCTTTGGACCCAGACTCATAATTTAAAAATAAATGTTATAAATAAATCTTTAGCAAACTAGAAATTTTGAAAAATAAAACCGTTTTTAACAAGCACGGAGGACATAACGCGAAAACTCTTTCCCGGGTGTAACCAACAACGAACCCCTATTATGAAACACTTATATTATTACGTTTTTACAAGTAAACCCAATGATTTATTTATAAATCTCTAAATAAAGCGTAAATACTGCATTTTTGTACAAATCATTCTTTTAAATAATATTTTATTTAAAAGAGATTTTTGACAATAAATCGAGTCTATATTTTTATAATTTTGACAAAACTCAGTCAAACTTTGACTTTCCAGTCATAAAACATTTCCCAAATCCCGATATAGGAATTTTTTACTAGACGGTTTAAATAACCAATTCTTGTTCTACCCACATTTCAAACATTTTTTTCCAAACTATCCAACTTATCATTCACATTCCCAAACTACTCACATTTCTCTCTATAAATCATTAATCAATCTTTTAATTACACATATTCCACATTAAATTCACTAATTACTTTATTTTATAAATACAAATATATATAATTAAAATTAATTATATATATTAAATAAAATAAATTAAATAAATATTAAAATAACACATATATTTTATTTTTATTTAATTTTATAAATATAATAAATATAAATAAAAATAAGCATTATAAATTAAATAATACAAATAAATATTATAAACTAAAACAAAAATCATTACCTACACCTTTAATATTATATATTAAAATAAAATATATTATATAAATATTAAAATAACACATATATTACATTAAATATTAAAATAACACATATATTACATTAAATATTAAAATAACACATATATTTTATTTCTACTTAATTTTATAAATATAATATATATAATTAAAACTAAACCTACTAAATTAAATATCAAAATAAATATTATAAACTAAAATTAAATAAATAACATAAACCTTAAATAAAATAAAATAAACCTTAAAATAAATTACCTAAATCTTAAAATATTTATAAAAGTATTAATTTAAATAACCTTAAAATTACAATAAATTACAATAAACTTTAAAATATACATGTTATTTTAATATTTATGTAATATATGTATTATTTTAATATTTATATAATATAATATATTTTATTTTATTTTAATAAATAATATAATATTAAAAATTTATGTAATGTAATTTATTTTAGTGTATAATATTTTATTTTAGTTTATAATATTTATTTGAATTATATTTATAATGTTTAATTTTAATTATATATACTAAAATATATATATATATATATATTTGTATTTATAAAATAAAGTAATTAGTGAATTTAATATGAAAGATGTGTAATTAAAAGGTTGATTAATGATTTAGAAAGAGAAATATGGGTAGTTTGAGAATGTGAATAAAAAAGTGAATAGTTTAAGAAAAATTGTTTAAAAGGTGGGTAGGACATAAATTGGTTCAGGGTTTAAAACTGGGCGCACACATGACAATTAAATTAAAAATATTTATATCAAGTTATCACTTACATATATTTAACTATGTTTATTTTTAATTAATAAAAACATGAAACAATATCCAATGCATATTATTATGCAGACTATAACTAAATAATAAAATATACTAATTAACTCATATTCTCTAGTCATGAATTTGAATTATAATAATAATAAACAAAATATTTATTATTATATTTTATAGGTAATATATATTTGAATGGAACAATAAAAAAAATTTAAATTTAAATATATTGTATTATTGTCCAACCTATTTACATATCATAGTAATTAGTAATTAATGGTTGAAAATTTTATTTACGATTAATATAAAAAATAAAAAATAAATTGTTGAGGAAAAGAAAAAATAAATAATTAAATATTTAAAAAATTAAAAAAATTTCATTTTTCTTATATATATATAAATTTAAATTAAAAAATATATATAACAAACTTAATATATATATATATAATAACAATATATTTTGTTATAATCTATTTACGTAATATAATATATTCTAACAATAATAAATATATATATATATATAATTTAAAAAATATAATAATAATTTTTAAATGTTATATACAATAATTTAATAAGAAAAAATTGATAAATCATATTATCTTATATAAAAATGCACTATATAAAATACAATATACAAAATTGATGATACAAAACTTATTGTCAAAATAAATTTAAGGGAATATAGATTCCATTGTAAGTTTTTACAATTACAATATATATTATACATACAAGAACAACAAAGAAAATCCTATTCATTTGTGAATTTATTGGACATAAGATAGTACTTGTCTTTTGTTTTTCTATCCAAGATTTAACCCAACCAACAAATCAACCAATATATTAAATGGGCATGCATTTGAAATTCTTTTACTGTAAGTAATTTAGAGCAAAAATGGTATCAAATGCTAGGACTCTAGATGCATTGGTCTTTGAACACCCTACATGTCTTCTGATTATTTCTTCTTTTGCTCTCTAACCAATTCATCAGATCTTCCCATCTTGAAGTCCTGTTTCTCAAACCATGGAGGAAAAATTATTTGAGTATATGGTTTTTAAATTTATAATTGAAAATCAAGCAAAAGAAATATAACTCACTCATTCATGTGCTGAAAACGACTGTTCTCCTATATAAACCATCATGGACGTTTACTGTTATCACTCTCCTGCAACAAAAATAGACATCATCTCCGTATCCAAAACTCTTTTCACCTTTCATCTTCTAATCAGAGCTCAGTCTCTAAAATCTTGATATGTATGATATATGGTTACTATTTTATTTATATACTTTAGAAAGGAGATAACGGCGGCCGCGGCTAGACAAAATCTAATTAGGTTAAAAATTCTTATTGGGCCTGATCCAAATTTTAACCTAGTTAGTAGGTAAAAAGTACATTGAAGTCCTTAAATAGGTTTATACTTTACAATTTTATCAGCTATTTGTTACGGATTAACATTCACCTTAAACTTATAATAAAACATAATATACAACAAAAATTTCATATCGTTTTTTTATTATTTCAGACTTTACAATTTTTATTAAATAAAAAAAATACAAATACAAATCTGTATATTTTTATTTTATTAAACTTGATTAACGAAGAATAAAACAATCTAAAACCACAAACTTCACTTCTAAAATAAAACATTTCCAATTTAAATGAAATATATGCTTATTTTAGAGGGACTTACAACTTTCAATCATAAAAAAAATATTAATTATATATATATATATATATATATATATATATATATATATATATATATATATTAATATCTACCTTTATTACATCTTTCTCCCTATCCATTTAATACTTGGTTCATAATTTTTTTAATTATTTATTTATTTTATCAAAATAAATTAATAATAATTTTCAGTTTTTTAATATAAACAAAATGTTTTTACTCAAAATTATTAAAATATTTCAAATATTATTAAAATTTGTATTTCAAATATTATTTTACTAAATATTATAAAATGTTTTGATTTTAGTTTGCTTTCTTTCGTTTTCGCAATTATTCGGTAGTTATTCGGTAGTGTTGTTGTTTTTACATTAAGGAATACTTAATCTCCTAGAATTCCAACACCTTTTATACTCCAGTCTATAGATGATAATTGTGCATAAACAGTCGTATTCGACTCGGATAAGTCGTATTTGACTCTCATTCGTGTTGTATCGTGTCATTTTCAAACTTATGTGTGTCGTGTCTTTATTCACTCAAAATATTATGATCAACGGACTATTTCGTGTCGTGTTAATTTGTGTCAACGAGTTTATTCATGTGCACGAGTTAAATTCGTATTTAAATTCGTGTTTTGTGTTATTCTAACTATAGTTGGTCATCGTTTTAACTTAATCGTGTTGTGTCGATGCTCATTTTTATGTGTGTCATGTCGTATCTTGACACATTCATGTTAAGTATATATATATATATATATATATATATATATATATATATATATATATATATATATATATATATATATATATATATATATATATATATATATATATATATATATATTAAATTATATTATTAATAAAAATTATAAAATATAATTATTTATTTATTTTAATTTAAAAAATTAAATTAATTTAATAAGTTAAATGAGTTATTTTAAAAATTAATTAATATGTTAAATATGTAAAATGTGATATAAACTTTTAACATCTCTTTAATTTTGACATTGAAATTTTAGTTATTAAAGAAGTTAATGAAAACTAAACCTTTATTATTATAACTTTTGACATCTCTTTATTCACTCTTTAATTTTGACACTAAACCTTTATTATTATAAATTTTTGTTATAGGTTTCTGAATAAAACTAGAATAACTGGATGGATGAATGAAATTATTTTTATATATATTTGTAATAGTCATAATTAGAGTTGGGCATCGTGCATAAACGATCGTATTCGACTCGGGCAAATCGAGTTAGATTTTTAATCGTGTCATGTAATGTCTCAATCTTATGCTTTTCGTGTCCTGTTAATTCGTATTCACGAGTTAATTCGTGTCGTGCTAACTCGTGTTTCGTATTATTCTGACTAGAGTTTCAACTCAATCGTTTTATATTGATGCTTGTTTTCATGTGTATCATATCGTGTCTTGACACACTCATGTTAATTAATTAATTAATTATATATATATATATATATATATATTAAATTATATTGTTAGTAAAAACTATAAAATATGATTATTAATTTATTTATTTTAATTTAGAAAACGAAAAAACTAATTAATATCATAAATATTTAAGATGTGTATTTATTAATTTTAACATATAGTTTCATAAATATATATTATTATATTATTAAAATTAAATTTTTATTATATATTTATTATTTAATGTATTTATAATAAATGTAATTATAAAATTATTTAAAATTTTAAAAATAAATAAATTAATAAAAGTACAGAAGTTCAGGATTCATACCAATAGCTGGAGAACACTCCTCAGATGTGTTGTAAGCTTTCTAGAATCCTGGATCGAAGCAAGGATTATCGAAGATGGTTTTCACAAAAATCAATTCTTGGCCAGAATTTTAAATCTTCGATTTGTAGTGTAATAAGTTGTGATTGTTTGATGGACTGGTTAAGGGGACCTAGAGCCTATTTATATTAAGCTAGGTCGGTCGAGGTAGAGTAAATCGAGTTCAATTTGATCATTTGAAATTCTATCCCTAAATCTATTATAAAAGTGGCAGCCTAGCTAGGGAATATGATAAGATCAATAGGTTTAGGGATAAGGTTGATGAGGTTAAGGGGAGCACGTGGAACTAAAAATGAAGTGATAAGGTGGAGAAATGACTGAGCTAGCATTTCTAGAAGATCTCCGACGATGGTCACAGTCTACAGGGATTCGCAAAGAAGTCGTTTTGATCTGTCCAGGACGCGCCGTTGGCGATCCATGAACTTCCGTTGGCGCTGGGCGATCTGAGCTAACGTGCGTAACATCTCGTTATTTGTTCTGCTGTGGACTGGGCGCACGCGCGCTTCACTGCAGCCGGCTGCGTGACGAGTTTCTAGGCGCTGGATGAGAATCCAGCGCTGATCCGATGGTTGAGGTCATGCTGCATAATTTAAATATAATTTCGACAACACTAGATCAACAAATTTAATTTTTATAAAAGGGTTATTTAAAATCGAATTTTAATCCCTTTCACGTTTTTCTTCACCAAAAAATTCACAAAAAATATTTCTACAAACTTAATAATAATTATGTTCATATTTTTATTTTTTTGGTATTTTTGGGAATTTGGGTGTATTTATTTAATTATTTTTAAGCCATAAATTATACATAATTTATTATTAAATCATAATTAAATATGTGTAACCCCTTCTTTTGCTTTAATTTGGATAAAATAAATACAATATTTTAACCTTAAATTATTTTTGAATTTTTGAATAATTTTCTTAGGGTTTAATTATCACAACAATTAACCCTTAATTAGGTTTTTTCTTTGTGTTATTTTGAATTAAAAATTTCAAAATAATCCTTTTTAAATTATATATATTTTTTAAACTGGGGTATTGTTGAATTTCATGTCTACAATCTCGTTTAACTAAAATGTAACATACTACACATACTCAACCATATCAAGATCCATAATGACTTTCTTGATAATAAATGTTATAAGCTAAACTCTATTCTTTCTCTCGTACCTAGTGATTCTTTTAAATAACTCGAATATCTTATTCAATACTATTGCTTTAATCTTTTTCTTAGTTCTCAAGGTCATTTTGAACCAACTTAACAAATTTAAACTCCGGAATATGAACTTGGTATCTAACTTTATGATTTTTATGTTGTTAGATCTTTTTTTTAGCGTGTAAACATTCATTTTTTACTCTTCAATTTTATATATAGTTTATATATTTGAACAAATCCCGAGTCAATTATTTCTTAAATTCATATACGGACTTATTATAAATATTTTTAAATATATATTTATTTTTGAAGACATCATCGTTTCGATCGATTCCGAAAATAATTAATTTATGACTAGAATAAATTAAAAATTATAAAATAAATGATAAGTTAGTAAATATATTAAATTTAGATGAACTAATATATTATTTATTTTGTATGTATTTTATAAAATAAAATAATAAGTCAAAATTAATGAAAGAAATAATAAATTAATGAATAGATAAATTTTAAATGAGTTTATTTGTTATTAATGTTATTTTTATTTGTTTTTGTAAGTATTTAAAAAATGAAAAAATAAAATAAATAAATAAATAAATGAACAAAACAAAGAGGGACCAGTGAATAGGAGTTGGAAGTCACTTGAATAGAACACGTGACAACGTCTACGAGACTTTTTTCTGTGTGCAACAAATTCCTATATATTTTTTTATTTTTATTTTTTGAAAAATTTGAAAAAGTATCTCTTTTGATTTGGGCACTTAACCCCCAAAAAAGGTCATGTGACGGAAGAAACGAGTAAAAACGTGCCACCAAATTTGACAAAGGGAAACACACATTTCAGTTGTAGATAATGTTTTTCTAAACTATCTAGGTTAAACCTAAAATTGGATCAAGGTCTCTTATATAGTTTATTTATTTTGAAGTAGTTTTAAAAAAATGATAAGAGAAAAAGTGATATCTATTAACAACACTCTCTAGATTCATTAGAACTCTAATGTTTTTTTTATTTGCTTTGAAATTTGGCATAATTATTCTTATGAAAGTCCATAAGCATTGTAAGGACGTATTTTATTTTCATTCATTGTTTTGTAAACCCAATTTAATAAATATAACTTGTCATAACAACCGATAAAGTCTTTTTTTGTCAAGAAAAATTTCAAAAAATGCATATATAACCGAAAGTTATAGTATCTTCCTTCCTCGAGACCCAATATGAAACTGGACAAAAATCTGAAACACCTTTTTGACATCAATTGGGTTCCTAATATCCACGACGTCATTTTCTTCTCAAAAGATGCATAGTTTCATAGTTTCGTATAGTATTGGGTTACCGTTCTTTGATTCTTTTTTTAAAAGTCCCTTGTTGACTATGTAGCACGGATACTCCAATTTTTTTGAGTATTCGATACGGAAAATAGGTATCGATCATTGACTTTTTGTGGGTTTGACCAATCGGATATGGTTTGGATACATCATGAATACGTTTTTGGATACGTTTCTGGTACATTTTTAAAAATAAAAATTTTAGGATCAATGTAAAGTAATTTTTTAAGAGGAGTGATGAGAGAAAATAACATGACATCACCTTAATGGTTAGAAAAGGGAAAAAAATGTGAGAAAAAATATAAGAAAGAAAAATTATTTTATTTTTTCAGCCAATTGGTTGCGCAATGTCTTCCATTTCTCATTCACTCTTCTAAAACATTGTCTATCTTTATTTATTTTAATATTAAATTTTTATAAATATTATATATATATATATATTTATTTTTATAATTTTTTTTAATAATTTATGTATCTTAGAATGTATCGTTTCCTATATTTTTAAAATTTGTCGTAACGCCGTATTCTTATCGTATTTGGTACGATAATCGTATCCGACAACATAACTTATTGAAGATCGAGAATGTTAGGTTAATCCTAATCTGAGAGTAGTTTCTCTTAGCGCTGTCCCATATATCTTTCAAAAAGGATTCCTTATGTTCCCCTCACAAGGAGGGACAAAACAGTCATATTTAAATATATATATATATATATATAAAATTTGACTATTTCCCCCTCAATGTGAGGGGAACATAGGGAATCCTGTAACATAAAATCCTTTATGTGTTTCATACCCGATGACATAAATCTTAGCCATCTTGAGAGTCGCGGAGTTAAAAATCCACAACATGATTAGACTATTGTTGAAAAAAATATAAATAGGTTGTCCAACAGATTATTGAGCTCGTAGATTCCCGAGAATGACGATTAACTAACTCCATAGTTTTCTGAAACGAATCTTAAAAACAACATAATAATAACATTATAAATGATACAAATCGGATGATTACAATCACTGAAGATTCGACGATTTCTTTCAAACCAGATCATCATCTTACCCAAACATGTAGACCATCCATATTAGCTGTCTCGATCCAAACTTCTCAGTAACTACTTAATTGCTTAAGGACTCGGGCATCACTTATTGAATTGTAGTAAGATTTCACAAAAGATTTTAATTATGAGTTACTTAAAATAATATAAAAGTATGTGAGTCATCAATTTCACCTCCTTATAACATATGTGACTTACAATAATATATTTTTATAATGCACATATCATTTGTAATAATTATAATATCATTTGTAATAATTATAATATGAATATCATTTCATCCAAATAAAGAGATATTAGATAGAATTTTTGACTCATTAATTTTTACTTTTATTTCAGGTTTATGTAATATATTTTATTTTTACGAAAGGAGCTTTTAAGCCCAACAAACAAGGCTTTGAATGAGTTAAAGTAGAGAGGGGCACTTATATAGATTATATAATGTATTTTATTTTAATTTATAATATTCAAATTATTATTTTTATTTTAATTATTTAATTATGCATGTTTAATTTTAATTTTATATATATATATATATATATATATATATATATATATATATATATATATATATATATATATATATATATATATATATATATATATATATATATATATATATATATATATATATATATATATGAGGAGTGATAGAGAGAAGAAATTTGGTGAGGGAATGACTTGGCATTACCTTCGTTAGTTGGAAAATGTAAAAGTGGAAGGAAATAGAGAAATGAGAGAAATTATTTGATTTTTTCAGCGAATAAGATTATGGCAAGTCATTCCCTCACCTAATCATTTCTCTCTCTATATGTATATGTATATAGTGTATTTATAAAATTAAATAATTTAAAGAAAGAACTTGGATAATTTAAGAATTAGAAATGTGAATATAAAAATATTATCCCACCAAATTAGTCTAGTGGTAAGAGTTGACTTAAGAGATTAGAAAGTCACGGGTCAATTTTAACTGAAGCGTTTTGAATGGAAGCAGTATGTTCGATTCTAACTAAAAACGTTTTGAATGGAAGTGGGGTTCATGACTCTGGAGTGCTATGTTAGTTCTCTTTAATTCGAAAAAAATAATGAATGAATAAAAATATTGACTTCTCGGATTATTTATATTTAAAATTCTTAATAATTTAAAATAATATTTACATTTTGTTAAAATTTAATTTTTATAAAATTAAAATTAGTTTAAAGAAAGATTATAAGCATTTGATTAGAAAGGCCCCTCTTACTGAATTTTGATAAATAAAATTTCCTTTTATTTTTCTTTTAATATCTCATTCAGATAAAATAAATGAAGTAGTGAAATACTTTCAACAAATATATGAATAACCAAATTTACATAAATGAGAAGCTGTTCTAAAAGTAGAGAAATATTTAAAAGAAACTCATTCATTGAGATTATTTTATGCTTTTGAAAATAATAAAAACATTGAGGGTGTGTTTGATGAGGGGGAATTGGAATTGGCATTGGAATTCTAATTCTAATTCCAATTCCATGGGAATTGGCATTGAATTACAATTCAATTCCTATGTTTGGAAAAATGATAGAATTGTAATTCAATTCCAATTTCTATGTTTGGGAAAATGATAAAATTGTAATTCAATTCTAATTTCAATGTTTGTAAAATAAAATATCGGTTCAAAATATTAACTTTTAAAATATGTTTTCACGTTTTGGCACATTTAATACGTTTTTGACATTTTTTCACATTTTCACACGTTTTTCACGTTTTCACACGTTTTTCACATTTTCACACGTTTTTCACGTTTTTCAAACGTTTTCACCTGTTTTTCACGTTTTCACACGTTTTCACACGTTTTAACACGTTTTTCACGTTTTTCACATTTTTCACACGTTTTCACACGTTTTACACATTTTCACACATTTTCACGTTTTTTACACGTTTTCACGTTTTTCACACATTAAAACATATTTTTCACGTTTTCACACGTTTTCACGTTTTCACAAATAATTCACGTTTTTCACACGTTTTCATACGTTTTTCACGTTTTCACGTTTTTCACACGTCTTAACACGTTTCACACGTTTTTCACGTTTTACACGTTTTTCACGTTTTTCACACGTTTTAACATGTTTTTCACGTTTTCAAACGTTTTCACGTTTTTTACACGTTTTAACACGTTTTTTTACGTTTCTCACATGTTTTAACAAGTTTTCAATATTTTCACACATCTTTCATATTTTTTACACGTTTTTCACACGTTTTAATACGTTTTCACGTTTTTTCACACGTTTTCCACATTTTTGGCACATTTAACATGTTTTTGACATTTTTAATATGTTTAACATGTTTTTCACACGTTTTGATAGGTTTAAAACGTGTTAAACCTATCAAAAACGTAAAAACGTGTTAAGCGTATCAAAAATGTGTTAAATGTGTCAAATAAGTGAAAAAATTGTTAAACGTGCCAAAACGTGAAAAACGTGTTAAACGTGTTAAATGTGTTAAAAATGTGTCAAACGTGTCAAAAACGTAAAAAACATGTGAAACATGTTAACAACGTGTTAAACGTGTTAAAAACGTTTTAAACGTGTTAAAAACATGAAAACGTTTCAAACATGTGAAAACTTGTTAAACATGCCAAAACGTGAAAAACGTGTCAAAAATGTGGTAAACGTGTCAAAAACGTAAAAAAAGTGTTAAATGTGTTAAAAACGTGAAAACATGTTAAACGTGTCAAAAACGTAAAAAAATGTGTTAAATTTGTCAAAAACGTGAAAACATTTTAAACGTGTCAAAAACGTGTTAAATATGTGAAAAACTTGTTAAACGTGCCAAAACGTGTTGAACGTGTCAAAAATATGGTAAACGTGTCAAAAACGTAAAAAAATGTGTTAAATGTGTCAAAAACGTGAAAACGTGTTAAACGTGTCAAAAACGTGTTAAATATGTGAAAAACTTGTTAAAAGTGCCAAAACGTGAAAAACGTGTAAAACGTGTCAAAAATGTGGTAAACGTGTCAAAAACGTAAAAGAAACGTGTTAAATGTGTCAAAAACGTGAAAACGCGTTAAACATATCAAAAACGTAAAAAAACGTGTTAAATGTGTCAAAAACGTGAAAACGTGTTAAACGTGTTAAATATGTGAAAAACTTGTTAAAAGTGCCAAAACATGCAAAATGTGCCAAAATATAAAAAACGTGTTAAACGTGTCAAAAACGTGTTAAACGTGTTAAAAACGTGAAAATCATGTTAAACGTGTCAAAAACGTGTTAAACGTGTCTTAGACGTGAAAAACGTGTTAAATGTGTCAAAAACGTGTTAAACATGTCAAGGACGTGAAAAACGTGTTAAATATGTCAAAACGTGTTAAACGTGACAAAAACGTGTTAAAAACGCGAAAATCATGTTAAACGTGTCAAAACGTGTTAAAAACGTGAAAATCATGTTAAACGTGTCAAAAACGTGTTAAACGTGTCAAAGACGTGAAAAACGTGTTAAATGTGTCAAAAACGTGTTAAACATGTCAAGGACGTAAAAAACGTGTTAAATATGTCAAAACGTGTTAAACGTGACAAAAAACGTGTTAAATGTGCCAAAAACGTGTTAAACGTGTTAAAAACGTGAAAATCATGTTAAACGTGTCAAAAACGTGTTAGACGTGTCAAGGACGTGAAAAACGTGTTAAATGTGTCAAAAACGTGTTAAACGTGTTAAACGTGCCAAAAACGTGTTAAACGTGTCAAAAACGTGTTAAACGTGCCAAAATATGAAAATATATTAAACGTGTAAAAAACGTGTGAAAAACGTGTAAAACATGTTTAATGTGTGAAAACGTGTTAAAATTTCAAAAACATGAAAAACGTGTTAATTTGGAATTACAATTCCGACCTAAAAAGATAGGAATTGAGAACTATCAATTTACACTATATTGAATTCCATTGGAATTCTAATTCCAATTCCAATTCTTAATATTAAAGTGTCTAACAAACATAAGAATTGGAATTGGACCCTCCAATTCCAATTCCAATTCCAATTCCAGGGTTATCAAACACACCCTGAGTGTTTTTGTAGATTTTGATTGGATAAATTTATTAAACGGTAATAAATTACTAAATGGATATTGTGTTAAGCTGGAGATTCTTTGATATATTGTAAAACGAAAAAATAGAATATCATTTCAAGATAAGTGCAGAAGTTAAGTTAAATACAAAGTAGGGTACTGCATTTTTTAATTAAAATGGATACATTACATTTTTTAAGATCTTGGAGAAAATAATTCTCTCAATATGTAGTGTGATAATCAATCTGTTATACACATCATAAAAAATCCAGTGTTTTAAGAAAAAACAAACATTGAGATTGTTTTTCATCTTGTGCGAGTTGAATTCAAGAAAGATTTTGTAATTCCTAAACTACACACCATCTTTTCTTTGTGATAGTAGCATAAAATACCCTAAAATTGATTATAGAGAAATGTGACTTGAAAAAAAGAATAACTTGTAGCATGCATATAACACACTAGTAATAAGGGTGCATGTTCAAGTTGATGAAAGATAGGCAGATAATAAGGAGTGTATTTTGATAAAATAACAAGAAAATTTATATGAGAGTTCTTATTCTTGATAAAAAAAAAGTAAAGTGAATGATCAAGGTTATACTTGTGTGTAACCATTATAAGTATAATGGATGCAATCAATCAAACTCCTTGTTGTTGCGAGGTTTGAATGGCCAACAATATTCATCCAACGATGCCCGAATTCCTGGTGATTTTGATGGATCAAAGTCAATGAATATTCATTGTCAATATCATTCCTAACTCGAACTCTAGTTACTAGTTCTTGGTATACAACTTGGGACAAAAACACAAATATTGACAACTAAAAATGCATTATATAATAGTGCGATTTCATATAAATTTGGAAGATAGTTTAAGTCAAATATAATAGAGATTATATCAAATGGAAACTCCTATTATTTTACATTTGTGATCACAAATTGGTGTCCATGTGATGTTAAAATTTATAGATTTTGCACTACTCCTATCTTGAAAACATTTTCAATAATGATATAATCTCACTATACAATAATATTAGTTTTTCTATATCATATAAAAAATGCAACGCAAGTAATTCTGAAATTTAAAAACATCTGTACTTACAAAGTTATTCACATTGTGAACATGAGATTAAATAGTATTCATTTATAGAAGACTTCCCACAAGATGTGGATGTCATGTTATTTCTTCTTTAATTTCAAAAAAAAAACTCTACAAGGGTCACCAGCACGGTTGCCAATATTATAAGTTAACAAACTCTCACTAATATCGACAATTATTTGTTCACTACTTTAATAAGTAGAATGAGTTTACTGATATTCTAGATCAGTAATAATATGATCTGATTCACTCAAATCGGCATACATATATTGTGGGGTCGGAGATGACCATTATTGATGTCATCAATTGCTATATGAGGATTAATAGACATAAATTTTTAATCAAATCGATGAAGTGCACATAATATTACATAATTGACATTGTATATGAGCAAGACAAATTATTAGAGGTGTCTAATTTCGATTTCGGAAATTTTGATGATTTCCAGATAAATTATTTTATACATTTTAAAACTCATTATTGAACCTATTATTTTTCAGTCTAGTAGCACCTAACCCATCAATGCCATCCACAAAAAGGGTTTTCCCATTAATCCATACACACCCATTATAAGAGGAATTGTGAGAATTCCTGAAGGAGGATGAGAAACATTGTGACTACCTTTTAGAGTTTCATTTGTGACTATTTTCGTTGATAATAATATTCGCAGATTTTTTTGAGTCGTCAGATGAGAAAGTTTGAGATGTTGTTCTTGATTTAAAAGATGTTCGGTGAGATCTTCAATGCTCACAGATTCAACTCGTGTTGTTATAACGACAACAATAAAATCATATTTGGGGCTGAGACCACTGAGAACGTAAGTGAGGAGATCCAAATTAGAGATTTTTTCACCGATAGATGTAAATGAATCGGCAATGGATTTCATAGATTGTAGATAAGCCGTCATGATTTTATTTTCTTTTAAGTTTGAATAAGAAGCCATAACTGAACTAACCTCACCCTAGGTTGAGTTGAAAATATTTTTTCTAGGGTTCACTAGAGACGGAATGAAGTTTTACAAGAATCACCAACAACTTGAGAAAGTATAAGTTTAGTGAGAGTGGAGATAAGTCAACTTATGATGTGTTAGTCATGTTCCTTGTTAGTCATGTTCCTCCTGTAATTCGAATACATGATTCACTATCATGGCTGCAACCGAAGTTCTTATTATTGGAGCAAGTAGAGTTGGGCTTGGGGGCAAGAATGGTTCCTTTGAGATAAGAAAAAAGATGATTATCTTTTAATAATAAATAATTTGAGATCACCAAAGTACAAAGTTTGGTTGATTCAATATCACATAAATAGGCTGGACGAAAGAAAAAGTTAATAAAGAGAAAATTTTGTTCCCAACCATTACTAGGATCGAAAAAGAAGCTATTCAAAAGCTCTAATACTAAACAAAGAAGATAAAATGATAGACAAAGAGAATATTAGAATAAAAATATTTGTATATTTTTATTGATAGACAATAAGTCTATATATATACATAAAATGAGATAATGAAAAGTTTAAGAATATAAAAAGCAATGGAAATATGAAAACTTAAGAATATAAAATATTTAAAATATAAAATATAAAATAATTCACTTTTATAATTTAATTGTTTTGTTTAATACATCTTCTTTTTTTATTTATTCTTTATTCTTACAACTGGATTCTTAGTCTTGAGAATTTTAGGATATGAAATATCCCTTGACGCATGAAAATTAGTATCAAATAATTGTGGAAACAGAAGCAAACAACTCAAGAACACAAACACATGATTTATAGTGGTTCGGTCAAAACAAACATACATTCACTTTGTAAGAAAAAACTTCTAACCTTACTATTAAGAATGATACACAAGTATTACAATGATTCTCTCACACTTAAAGTTCACACACTACTGAACAAAATATACTCTCAAAACAAAGTTTTAACTTTGTGAAGTGTCTAGTTGTACATTTAAATAAGCCTCAATTAGACCAACATCAATATCTTGTCAAAAACTTTGAAATAGTCTCTAAAATATTGTCACCATATATTTTTATTGTATTACTATGACAAAATATTTATTTTTATTTTGTGTTAATCATATTTTATTGTATTTAAGATTATACACACAAAAAAAATATAGTTTTTTTTTAATTTATTTAATATTCTCTTTCTTTATAATAAAGATGATGTATCATTCCTTCTCAACAATGAAAATGTTAATTATTTGATGTATCTTGGTATATGTGGCATGTAATATAAATAATATTATATAAAGTTAATTTATTTTATGATTATATTTTAGAATGAATTAATTTAAATATGAAAACTAGTTCATTTATTCGCAATCGTCACTCGAAATTATATTCACATTGAGTCCATCATAATTTTTCTCGATTCTGCTATGTCAATTTCTAGTCGTTTCGATCTTACTATGGAGCTCAAAGCTCTATCTCTCCTTCGTCGTAACTGTTTTATGTTAATCGTGTCTATGCTATAGAATTACATTATTGGTGGTCATAATCTATTAGTCTAATTCATTCTCCTCATCTCAACCGTTAAATATGCAGCAGGTCAAATTTCTTTCTAATTTGTCAACTCTCATGGCAAAGAAGAAGATTATATATGGAAACTCTTTCTAAAAACTTTGGAGTCAAAATTTGAGTGACTACGAGTTTATTTTCATGTTATTCATTATCACAAGCGTTGGTGTTTATAATGTTTTTGATGTTTTCTTAATGATATTTTAATAATCTGTTATAAATCATATTACAACTTATGTTGAATTATAATCATCACCACTATATATATGAATAATGAAATAAATTGTATTCTTTCAAAATGAAGAAATTATAACAACAAAATGATACGATTTAAAAAAATATATAATATATATGAAGCATGACAACAACAAAAGTTAATAATCTTATATACGAAAATCATAATTAATTATTAAAGAATCAATATTACAAGTAAAGACACGACACGACAAAACATAACAATATGAAAAACACCAAAACCCTAACTCACAATAATAACCGATAAGAAAATGAATGAATATGAATAATGATAACGAAAAAGTTAATAATCTTATAAACGACAAACAATAATCATTAGTGAATCACCCCATAACCCCAAATCAAGATAATAATATTCAACAAAGAAGATATAAAAATGTCCACATACTTTATTCTCAACAAACAATTATACCAATTATACGTGGATTAGTATCAAATATTAAAAAACCCTTGAACAACAATCAACAAAGGTGGTGGAAAGTTTCCTTTCAAGAAAATAAGTTTTTTTTTCTTCGAGAAGATATGCATGCTTATCTCTCATGCACAACTAGACATCTATTTCATTTTTTTTTGGAAAAACATCTATTTCATTTTATTGTCCCATGATCAGTTAATAATATATTTGGTAAGTAATAAATTCAATTAGAATAATTTGTATGACTATTAAATTCAACAATTTGCATCTTATATAAAATATTTTTTTTATCATATCAAATAAAAAATTATAAAAAAATAAAAAGTCTTTCTCCTAAGTTATTTAGACAATCTAAAGAAGATTTAGAAAATAAGAGTAATCCTACTTTTTCACTCGAAATAGATTATATAATCTTTGTATAATTCAATTTTTTAAAACAATGTTGGTTATTATACCTCATAAAAGAATTTATAAAACCAATAAAAAGAAAAATTAAGATTTAATATTTGAAATATTTTAAGCACTTATTTTTCAAATTAATATATACTCAAAATTGTAATAACCCAAAGGAATTAATTTCAACTAGAATTAATTAATTTTATAGATAAATATTATAGTAATTGTTAAAGAGTTTAGGGTGATATTGATTGAAGTATTTTGATATATGAAAAGGTGTATTATTGTCAACTACATGCATTATCTATATCAAATTAATAAATGTCTTTCTTTTTAAAAGTAAATGTCTTTCCTACCTGTAAAATTATAATATTATTTTCTTATCTTTCTTCATTTAAATGGGTCAAACTTACCTTTTCTTTTATCTTTATTTTATTAGTTACAAAGATAATAACAATATATAAAGAGAACAGTGATTTTATCAAAACGTTTAAAATAAGAAAGAAGAATAAGAAAAAAAAAAAGATGAATTCAAACTCAATCGAAGGAGATGTTTCAGAATCTTTAAATAGCGGGAGAGAGTCTGACTTATTTCCGCACCGACCTCAATTTCGTCACACTCCATATCAGATTCAAGTGCTTGAAATGTATGAATATTTATATCTCATATAACTTAGTCTTTTTATTTATTTATTCAAAAAGAAACATGTAATAATATTTTCTCTCCTAGATATGGTTAAACTTTTTTTAAAAGAGAACAAATTTGTCCTAAATTGAATTTAATTTGCTATATCTAGAGCTCTCAATCTTTTATTTTAATAAAAACCTTTTTTTAAGATGATCTATGATATGATAGATCTTAGATTTATATATGTCTATACAATTTATATATTTATTTTTACAATTCATTTTAGAATCATGAGACTTTTACGAGAATACGACAAATTCATCTTTATTGTTTTTTCCAAGTAAATGTATTTAATGAATACTTATTTTTCATGAGTTTTAAATGAAGGTATTTCAACCAATGTCCACATCCAAACGAATTGGATCGTTGCCGAATCGGGCAAGAGCTTGGCCTGACACCAAATCAAGTGAGATTTTGGTATCAGAATAAGAGGACTAATCTCAAGGTACAATGAAATCAATTTTAAGTTATTATATATTTCACTAAATAGTAATTGAATCTTTTTCATTTTAGGAATAATTTTAATTAGTAGTTGGCACATCAATAAATTGTCACACTTTCTTCTATTTAATTTTCATAACTTCAATTAAAATCATAAAAAGAAAATATAAAAGTTCAAAACTTTAGATTGGCTGAGTTGAAGCCAACATCAAACTTCTTCTCATTGTCTGTTTTACAATAATAAGTAAATATTTTTATGCAGGGAAAAAATGAAAAGGAACAAGGATATACTCTCCGAGAGGAGAACGACATGTTAAAAGTTGAGAGTCATTCTTTAAAAGAATTGATTGATGTGTACACGTGCAATGCATGTAAGGTTTTTACTCCGGCTGAACTCGAGAAACTTGCCAATGTAAGACAACTTCAAGCCGAAAACTTGCAATTGAGGCATCAGGTTGTGTTCAATTATTTATTTTCATTTACTATATTGTGTACCTTATTTGTTATTATACCCTAACTTAGATTTTTCAAATGTATTCGTTTATGTAAATTTACAATTGGGCGGCTGAATCAGTACTATGATGAATGTAATTCTACTATGGCCATGGGAATACCTGTCCAGCTAATCCAAGACTTCCTACCACCAATGCAAGTTCCTTCGTTCAATCAATCCAATGGAGGATTTTTAGGAGAATCATCAATGGAACCAATCAATCCCAATTTCAATAGTATGAATACAGTTATGAATCCACAACAAGATTCTGAGACGTGGAGCATGATGCAAACAATTGGGTTGGCTAGGGAGGAAGTAGTGAACCTATTGAATGTAAACGAGCCATATTGGCTAAAAGATATGACTGATGGAAGGTACAACATTCATAGGGATACATATAACGCCAAATTCTTGAACACAAGTGTCCGAGAAAATCGCCATCAAAATGGATTCCATACTCGCATTGAATCGTCGAAAGATGAAGCAATCTTGACAATGAGTGCTTCGAGAGTGGCTGAAATGCTAATGGATTCGGTTAGCCCTATATATATATATATATTTTCTTTATTTAAATCTTATAAAACTTCTATGTTTTACTCTTAGCTTATCTTTTGTTTTTATTCACAGAAAATGAGGGTAGACTATATTTTCCCTACTATCATAACAGAAGCTTTCACAATCAAAGAATATGGAAATCAAACCTCGCCTCGCCAAGTCGGGAGTATAAAACTGGTATAAATATCGGTTATGAATGAAAAAATCACAATATTGAAAAGAAATTGGCTAAAATGGATGTGTTTGCTTGCTTGCAGGTTTTTGAGCAGATGCATTTACTTACCCCATTTGTTACTCCAAGAGATTATTGCTTTGTTCGTTTTTGTGAAAAGGTCACTGAAGGAATGTGGCTAATAGTGGAGGTCTCTCATGACTTTAACGATAGTAGTTTACAATTGAATTCCCCCTCTCGTGCATGGAGGCTTCCTTCTGGCTGTCTAATCAAGGATGTTTCTCACGGAGTCTCTCAGGTAATTAATGAATGAATCCCAAACAAGATTATTTGAAAATTAAATGGTTACCTTTTAATGTTGTTGGTAGGTGACATGGGTGGAACATGTAGAAGTTGAAGACAATGTCCCAATTCATCTGCTTTATAAAGATCTGATCTTTCGTGGATTGGCCTTCAGTGCAGATAGATGGGTTCAAACACTATCAACGTCCTGCCATAGAATGAATTGTCATGATAATATCTTGCAAAACCAATTTGATAGCCCCCTGCAGAAGATGGGAGGTAATATATTATCTCTATCACTTTTCTTTCTTTTTTGAAAAGAAAATAGAAAGAAATATGTTTACATGATATATCTGCATCTTTAGTGCTAGGTGCCATGACGCAAGAAGATAGGAAATGTATAATGAATATAACCAACAAGATGAGGAAGAGATTTTGCGGCAACATGAACATGATAGACAATCTTGAAATGGTTCGACTGAATGACAATGAGGTTTATCTCTCTTTATGCCGAGATCAACAAAATGTTATCCCATCCAGTGGCCTGATTGTGAACGTTGCTACCTCATTTTGGCTTGACGCTCCATGTCAAGTGGTTATCGATTTCTTAAAAAATGTTAACCTAAGAGCTCAGGTATTGGTCATGATCAGCTGTGTTTTGTTTCTACTATGTAATTGAAATATAAATCTGGTTATTATCATTAGTGGGATGCTGTTTGCAATGGAGGAGCCGCGGAAGAGATTGTTTGCATTAGGTTTGGAGATCAACTAGATAATTCTATCTCTATTATCAAGGTAAATGAATATGAGACTAATTAATTACTTTATATTTTCTTTGAATATGAGATGGACTAAACATTGATATTATATTATATATTACAGCCTCATATTGAATCCACAAATAATCTGCTTGTGATCCAAGAGACTCTAGTGGATCCTCTTGGTGCAGTTATAGCTTATGCTCCTATCGATCGTGAAGATTTTATTGAGGAATTATATGGTTCTTGGTCAAAGCCTTTGCTTGTATCTGGTTTTATTATTTCTAAAGACGGAAACCCTGAATGCATGCGGATCAATCATGGAGGAGCTTCGACTTCTAGAAATGTTGCGCCAGCTTTTCCCAATGGTTCTCTCATTACGACAGCTTTCCAAGTTATGTCTTATTCTAAGGACATAAATATGGAATTCATGAACATTGTCACTTCTATTATTTCCACAACCGTGGACCGCATCAAATTAGCTTTCAATTGCCCTAATCCTTCTGTGTGATCCCTGAGGGTGTGCTTTTATATTTATCTATTTTATATTATGTTTTTATAAACTTCTACATTGAGAACATGGATGTTTCATTTTCTATTTTTATTATTATGCAAATTTGAACTTAAATACTTTAAGCATTTTACTTGATGAATTTATTTCATAATATATGCATATTTTAATCACTAGAATAGGATGCGTATTAATTGGGTTGAGTAACTCATTATAGCAAAATAGTATAGTCTAGCTCACATTAATGTCCTAGTCATGTTTCACCCTTCAAAACCACAGCAAGAACCGTCTTTTATTTCCTTTTTTCTCTATCTTAAATCCATCTTCTCTTTCTATTTATTCATAGTTGGTTGCTCAGAACTCCCTCCGTGAGTATTTAATCCGAAATTCAATCATATTAGAATCCAAAATATTAATTCAAATTGAATATTTTGGATTAAATTTAAATCGGATCGGATTAAGTTAGAATCGAATTAAATTATGATTGGATCACGATTATCCAAATTATCTAAATAAATATATTTTTCAATTTATTTTTTTCTTTAAATTAAATTTCACTTCACTTATTTCTATGTAGTTTAGTCAACCAGATTTTTTTTTAGCATTTGATGGACTAATGCGAACCGAATCCAAATTACAAAATTGAATTAACTATTTCGGTTATAATTAAATTCGGATTAAGTTTAATTTGAATTAGATTTGAATAATTCAATTTATTTAAAATAATTTAAATTAAAATTATAGTTTTTTCTTCCTACCTAAGATTTTTCTCTCCTCTAACCAATTTTTTTCACTTCAACTTATTTGTTTCTTCATATATATATATATGTTAGGATCGGGGACGCCCTTGGAGGACCGGGGTGTTTCCGGTTTCAGGAAGGGTGACCGCTTACACAACACACACAACACTTTGGTGATAGTCCGGTTAGAGACTATAACCGTTCTCAGCACTACACAAACTGTCACAGACTCTTGAACTAGGTTCAAGGGCGGAAATGTCTGTTTCAGGTTGAAGCAACGTATGCGACTTTAGATGATGTTTTTAGAAGGAGTCGGTTTTATGGATATGAGTGACCGGTTTTCGGAGTACGATTAATTTGGTTTGAGGTTAGGCTAAGTAAGTAAGTAATGAAAGCAAAAGAAAGAACACGAGACAAGGATTTTTTTATGGATGTTCGGAGCAAACCCTCCTACGTCACCCCTTCTTCTCAGGTTATGAGAAGGATCTCCACTAACTTTTATAGTTACAACAACACTGCCGGTCGAGCCCAACTTCGCTACTCGCCGGTTACACCAACTCACACTTTGATGTAATACAACAACTCAACACAACACGATACAGAAAGCTTCCGGTTTTAGACACACCGGTTTTGGAATGTAGAAGTTTATCTCTCTAACTTAATGCTTTGATGATTTGTTTTTCGTAATCTGTAATTTCACAACTGCGTTCGTAACTTGCATTAAATGAAGACGTTTCGTCTTCCTTTTATAGCTGTGAAGAGCCAACGGTCACTTTTCTTCTCTCTCCTCCGGGTTGGTTGATCATTATCACGCCGGTGCAGAGAGGTAGCTTGCACGCTTCATCTTCCTCAACACCTGGCAGTCATGCATGCAGCTCTAAGCAGAAGATGACATAGTCGGTTTTCAGATTTGGACACGTGTTGGACATCCACCTCGGGTTGTCAACTTCGGATCAATAAAGCATCATTGCTTTCCTCGCATGCTTCCGATCGGATCTGATCTTCTTTTATTCTTTCAAGACACGTTTCTTTCGTCATGGTACGTCACTCTTGAAGTTTGAATCTTCCGGTTTTGTGTCTTGTGCAGTATGATCCGGCTGGTATGTAAGTTTTTGTCTTTGCGGACCGGTCGCTTGAGAAAGTAAAAACCGGTTCCTCTGATCTTTAACTTGATCACTTGAAGCTGGTTTCTTTGAAGTATAGCAGCAACCGGTTTTGATACGCCAACCGGTTCATACAGTTTTGATCTGTATCTGCACATGAAAATTAACAGCTGTTTAGTTCGTCTGGCCGGTTCCAAAAATTAACTTACTTAATTTTTCTATCAATTTCTCCCTTTTTGATTATTTAGAATAAATATTCAAAACTTGTAATGAGTGGCCGGTTCCAAAAATTAACTTACTTAATTTTTCTATCAATTTCTCCCTTCTTGATTATTTAGAATAAATATTCAAAACTTATAATGAGTGGCCGGTTCCAAAAATTAACTTACTTAATTTTTCTATCAATTTCTCCCCTTTTGATTATTTAGAATAAATATTCAAAACTTGTAATGAGTGGGCGGTTCCAAAAATTAACTTACTTAATTTTTCTATCAATTTCTCCCTTTTTGATTATTTAGAATAAATATTCAAAACTTGTAATGAGTGGCCGGTTCCAAAAATTAACTTACTTAATTTTTCTATCAATATAGTATGTATATGTATATACGTATACATATGTATGTATATGTATACGTATATATATTTATACATATGTATAGATACCTATATGTACATAGGTACATACCTATATCTACGTATATACATAGTATATATACATATGTATATATATAATATATATATTAATGTTTGAATTAAAAAAAATTAATTAAATTATAGCTCTATTATCTTTTATATATATATATATAATATACTTAATTTACTTTTTCATTTTTTAATTAAATGCAAATAAAATAAATAAATAAATTATAAAAAATATTATTATAGAATAATTTGAAGTTCACATTACAAATATATAAATATTTTTTAGTTTGGATTGTCCAAACAATATTCAATTTAATCAATATCCAATCCTTATTAATTAATAAATGTTTAATTAAGAATTGAATAAATTTAGTTTGGATTTAATATGGATTGAATAAAACGGATCGGTTTTACATGTTTACTCACCCCTACTTCTCCCTCTGATACAACACATTTGACCTCTATTTCTTAAGATATTTCGAAGATACCCAAACTCCAGTTCCCTACCTGAAGTGCGTTTCATGATTTTAGAAATATTGATTCACATTCTTATATACTCAAAGCAACTTCACTTTTTTCTCATAGATTTCATTGCAGTTTTGGTTCCGTGAGTAAAAAAACCGAAAAATGATTCATTCTCTTGCCCATTTTGCACAATTCTCTACTCTTTTCGTCCAAACTACCTCTTTACCGTTTTACAATTTCTCTTCCCACTTTTTTATTCCCAACAACTATAACAATGCATCAAGACAGTGTTCAAAATTGATTTAGAATATTATAATTATGATATGTTCATGGTACAAAATCTTGGTACACAAGTATATTAAATAAAAGGAAACTATATCTTTTGATTTATAATCTTGATATAAAAAATAAGATTAACATAAAAAATATTAAATATTTTATATTAGATATTTTATTGTGGTCATACAAATAGGAAAATATGGTGACAATATTTTGGAGGCTCTTAAAGAATTTTGGACAAAATATTGATGTTGACATAGTTGTGACTTATTTAAAGATGGAACCAAACACTTTATAAAGCCAATTTTTGTCTTGAGAGCACCGTTTTCCTTGTGTGTGAATTTTGATTGAGATTGAATCATTATAACACTCTTTTAACATTCTTTATAATAAAAATTATAACTCTCTTATGTTTCGAAAGTGGATGTAGGCATGTTTTGGTCAAACCACTATAAATCTTGTGTTTGTGTTATTTATATTTATTTCGTTTCTGCAATTTTTTGGTGTTGTTGTTCTTAGATTATGAGATACTTCATCTCATGATATCCCAACAAGTGGTACTAAAGAGAGACTCTTTGAGAAAAGAGAAAGCTTAAGATCTTGGAGTATTCTTTAAAGATTATTGACAAGTTTTAGGGAGGTTTCCAAATTTGTCGAGCTGCAATTTTTGTTGGTATGAATGATTATCAAGTTTGAGGTAAAGAAGTACGAGGTACTTGATGTCCATGAAATAAATCAAGATGACATATTGTAGATAAGAATACAAAGATGAAAACATATTTATAAGAGGTAAACAATTTCATGAGAAAGAAGGTAAAACAATAAGAGTTTTAAGTCTATCTTAAAGACTAAGAAAAATGTGAAGTACTTTCGGTGTTAAGAGGAAGGATGCTTCAAAAGAGACCGTCTAAATCTAAAATAACATACTAGAAAAGGTTATTAAGCCAATGTTGAGAAGGGATGTGAATTTATAGGGGTGTTTTCTATCATAACTAATTTTTCCAAAGGTGAGTGTATAATGGATTCATGGTGTTCTTTCCACATGACACTTTATAAGGAGTGGCTCCATGGGTACTAGAAGGAGAATGGTGGAATGGTGGAATGGTGGAATGGTGTTGATAGACAACAATCATGAATGTAATGTTGAAGGAATTGGAGTCGTCCATATCAAATGGATGAAAGTGTTACCCTTGTTCTTCATGAGGTAAGATATATCCCTAAACTAAAGAAGAATTTGATTTTTCTTGGCAAGTTGGATCAACAAGGTTATGCTTGGAAGGTAAGAGATGACCAATTACTAGTGAGCAAAGTTACTTTAGTTTTTATGGAATGAGTAAAGAAAATAATGTGTATTCTCTATAAGGTAACTCACAAGTTTGTTTAGCTATTATCTCTGAGGTCACTAAATCATCAAGATTTTGGCTTCTAAGGATTGACTAGAAGGCTTCAAGTATTAGGTAAGAACCAAGTTTTTGGTTCAAGACCTTTAATTGATTGTAATGTAAAGTATTTCATTCTATTAATCAATTACTTCTTGAGAAGATCATGGGCAATAAATCACAAGAGTGGAGAAATTCAAAAGTTCAAAGATTATAATAGTTTAATGGATAATCAAGTGATTAAGAGGTTTAATAAGGTGATGAACTACATTGGTTATGAGTACGTAAACTTGGAGTTCAAATAACTAGGCAGGGCTCTCGAAATTGCAATATATTTCTCAGTTAAGGGGAAGCTTCAACAAATGGTGGGGAGGAAATTTCCAAAGTTAGCTACTTGATCAATAGAAGCTCATTAATTGCTCTTAGCTTGAATACAACAATTGAGGTATAAATTGGTTCATCTATTTCATATTCTCATCCAAAAAACTTTTGATTGTGTTGCATATGTGCATGTGAATAAAGGAAAGCTAAAACTAATGACAAAGAAATATTTCTTTATTGGATTTCTAGATGATCTACAATGGTATAGAGTTTGGTTGGAATAAAGTGGAGATAATGTTATGCTAGGTCGAGATGTGAAGGTTGACAAAGTTGCAACACACACAATGTAGACACAAGTAGTAGTGATTCAAGATGAATCACAACTCGAGGTGGAGATATGTCATCAAAAAGGAACACCACCAAGGGAGAATAAACATATGATTATTGAGATTTCTTCTAATATTGGGGAAGAGGATGACCTTGGTGAAAAGGTGTCATTGGCCATGGATGGAGGAAAAAATGTTACACAATAAGTGTTATAAAAAAATGTGTTTACTGATGAAAACATTGTCGACACGTTGACAAGGTAATCTTTCGGACTATTTGGAAGATTGGATTAAGTTAATAAGTGATTAAGGATTGACAAATTGCTAGTTAACACAAAATATTAATGAAATATCAAAAAGTGGAAGACTAGTAAAAAACACTTACAAACTTAGATGTTGACATCTTGAGAGCAACTCTCAAACGAACCAATAAAAAATCACTACATTATCTTATAATGTGATAAGATAAATAAGTCCTTGAGTGAGATTCCTAGTCATAAAACATGACTAGATTGGAGACTTGATTAATTCAATGGTGAGGATTTGATTACTTCTTTTGTTTTATCTTAATTGTCCATGAATTATGGATCATAGTTTAAATGAATGAGAATATTGATTTGTCCTCTTATTAAGAAGAGGATTGAGACCTTGAATAAGATTCCTAGTTATGAAAAAGGGGCTAGATGAGAGGATCGGTCAATTCGAATGCGAATGTGATCATTAAATTGTCATATATTGCGAGAAGATGAAAGAGACCTTGAATACAATTTTTAGTAATAAAAAAGGGGCTAGATGAGAAACTCGGTCAATTCAAATTCAAATGAGATCATTGAATTGTTATCTAATTTGAGAAGATGAATGAGACCTTGAATGAGATTCTTAGTAATGAAAAAAAGGGTAGATGAGAGGTTCAGTTAATTCGAAAGTAACAAGATCAATAAATTGTCATCTAATGTGTTAAGTTGAATGAGACCTTAAATGATATTCCTATTAATAAAAAATGGATATTTTATTTTACAAGAACTATAGATATTTTATTCTTATAAAATGACGGGCTAAATGAGAGGGCCGATCAATTGAATGAAAGGATATTCGTAATTTTTTTCGAATAAACTATGGATAATCATTTGAAGCACACAGTGAAAACAATTAAAGAGATTTGGTAAATCTTGAAATGATATTCTTTAATTGCTAGTTGTTATGATATTTTTCAAAAATTAGTAGATTGCAAGTTAATTTGTTCAATGAGAAATATGATGTTTAAGTTGGTTGAGTGTGCAAAGTTCAAGGAAAGGTGGGTGATAAATGTTTTGCTAGATCTTAATCTTGAGTAAATAGATGTCAAGAGATACCTAATTATTTGGTACGAAGTAAACGATAAAAGTTCATCTTAGGTATTCTCGTCTTTTGATCAGTATTTTATTTTGAGCATGTAGACGATGAAAGTTCGTCTTGGGTGTCTTCAATTTTTAATAGATATGTGATTTTTAAAAAAATTAACAGTGTATGTTTTCTTGGAATCTTTACATCGGTGCCTTAAGCAATGACATTAAATGTTTGATACTTATTGATGAATCATTCATTTACAAGAACTAAGTATGACAATAATGTCTATTTAAAGGAGATTTGTGCATCTTCCATTATTTATTTGTTATTATTTGATAATGACATGGCGAATGCTTGTATGGATATAAATGATATCATGGAATTAAAACATTATTGGGAAAGGAGTTTGAGATAAAAATTTTGGGTCATTCCTAAAAGTTTTAGGGTATGATATTCAATGGAATATGGAGATGAGATAAATTCACATTTTTCAAAGTGGATACATTGAGAAATTGTTTCCAAATTCCTTGTGGATCGCGCTAAGGGTGTTGGTGCTCATTTTGATATCTCATTTTAAAGTTTCTAGTGGAAACTTTTCAAAAATAAAAGAGAAAGAAAAGTATATTAAAAGTTCTCCTTATGCCAATGCCAATTTGAGTATATTGTATGAAATGGTTTATTTGTACAATGGGAGAACTAAGCACATAGATGTTGGGTTGTACTATGAGAGAGGCATAGTCAATGAAGAGAAATTGTTATCAATAGACAACAATGTTATTGATATGCTGACAATTCTTTGATTTGGGAGTTGTGGAGACTTTTCTTGTTGGAAGAGTGGAATACAAGTGGAGATAGTTTGTAAATCAAGGTGGAGTGTTGATAATGGATTTATAATATTGAAATTATGGTATGTTCATGGTACACAATCTTAGTTCAAGGAAAGAGTATATTAAATAAAATTAAACTATATATTTTTGTTGTGTATAATCTTGATAGAAGGAAATAAGATTAACACAAAAATAAATTATATATTTTATAATGGTAATATAACTAAGAAAATATAGTTAAAATATTTTGGAGGCTCTTGGAGAGTTTTAGACAATATATTGATGTTGTCGTAGTTGTGACTTATTTAAAGGGAAAGAAGAATGGTTTATCAAAATCTATGAAAATTAAAACTAGAGAATAGTTTTACCTAAAAATGTCTTGTTTGAGAATATCAATGCAGATGTCAAAGACGGTGTCTTGTATATTACTTTACCAAAATCACCTCAACTATCCAAAATGATTGAGGTTAATGTTAAATAATTCTATTAAAAAGACTTTGTTTTAATATAGATGGATTTGTCATATATATATATATATATACAATCATCTTGTTGAGGTGTTCATTGTCATTAGGTCAGGTTTTATCTTCTAAGTAAACGGGTCAGGCTTTTCTGTTATGAAAACGGGTTAGGGTATAAATAATTTTTTTTGGTATTTTTCTCTTAACATAGGAAGTCTGAAAGAGAATGAACAGATCTAAGGTTTTCTGATTCCTTCTTTGTTCTTTGGCTGATCCAGAGAGAGAGGTTGAGAGTGAGATTTTGATTGTGGAGTATTCCAATCATTCATAGTGTAATCATTTATTTCATTAGAGAGCAGGGTTTGATTTCTAAGAAGATTCGTAGTTTTGTTATTGTAAAACTCAACAGTGGTATTAGAGTAGTATTGATTGGTTACCTGTTTTAATATTGGAGCAGAGTGCATTACTGGTTACCCGATGAAATTCAAAGAGGAGATCAACTAGTTTCTTTGTTGGGGTTTTCGTCAGTTGTGAAGACAATAATAATGGGGAAATCTAGACCTAATATGGTGAGTCTGAATGGTACCAACTACAGGAAATGTAAACTGATGATTAGTGATCTATTAGTTTCAAATGATTTGAATGAAGCAAATGAAAATGAGGGTGTTAGACCTGAGAGTATAAAAGAGGCTGACTGGAAAAAACAGATAAAAAAGCATGTAGCTTTATTCGTTCCTAGGTTAGTGTAAATGTTGTGATCTATGTTGAGAACGAGACTAGGTCGTATGGTGTGTGGAGAAAACTTGAAGCTCTCTACACTGGGAGGTCAGTAGGGAATAAAGCAGCACTGGTACGAACACTAGTGAATCTGAAGTACATTGATAATAAATCAATTTGCTGAGCACTTGACTGAATTTTAAAATATTTTGAATTAACTGAGTAGTATAAAGATAAACTTTAATGATGAGGTGCAAGAACTTTTAGTCTTTAGATCTTTGCCTAAAAGTTGGGAGACACTTATTATCACTCTCAACAACTCAACACCAAATGGTAAAGTCAACATAAAATTTGTCACCAGTTCCTTACTTGATGAGGAGAATCGAAAGGGGGATGAACCCTCTAAGTCTGATATGTTGGTGACTGATAGAAGAAGATCAAAGGATAATAGAAGTGGTTCGAGTATGGGTAAATCTAAAAGTAAGTCTAGAGCTCCGAAGAAGGATGATGCTTGCCATTAATGTGGCAAAATGGTTCATTGGAAAAATGAGTACTGGAAATTTAAAAATGATAAAGCAAAGGGTACGGTGAAGCCCAGAGAAAAGAAAGACCGGAGTGCATATACATCTACTTGTGCTTTAGATGGTGAACTAACATATGCTTAAAAATGTCAAGACTCCTGTCTTAGCACGTCTTCAAATGAAACAACATGGATTGTTGACACAAGTTCATTATTACCTATTACTTCACACAAATGTTACTTCTAGTCCTATAAAGTTGGTGATTACGGTGATGTTCACATGGGAAACAATGGTGTGTCCAAGATAGTTGGTCTTGGTGATATTAGAATCGAGATAAATATGAGATATTTCCTGATTTTAAGAGATGTAAGACATGTTCCTAACTTGAGAATGAATTTAATTTCTGTAGGTAAGCTCAATGATGGAGGCTACCATAATATTTTCAAATGTGGAACATGAAAGATATGAAAGGGCTCCTTGGTTGTTGCACGAGGTAAGAAATGTTGTTCTTTATACAAGACAAATTTGAAAATTGTTTATGATGTAGCATATTCTGTTGTGATGGAGTCATCCTGTGAGTTATGGTACAAGAGACTATGTCACATTAGTGAAAAGGGATGAATGTTTTGATCAAGAGGAATGAGATGTCGAATCTCAAGGATGCTCATCTTGAAAGGTGTGAGTATTACTTGATGGGTAACCAGAACATAGTCTCTTTAACTAAGTTGATAGTAGAATTGAAAAAGAATGTCATTGAACTGGTCCATACAAATATCTATGGTCTTATGAAGATTAAATCCATAAGTGATGCTTCTTAATTTGTAACCTTCATAGATTATGTATCTAGGAAGGTTTGAGCCTATGCTATAAACCCAAGAATGATGTTGCAACAAGATTCAAGGTCTTTCACAAGTTGGTTGAAAGAGAGACAAGCATAAAATGATGAGGGTGCGGTCAAATAATGGGGATAGTACATATGCTCATTTGATGATTATTGTAAAGATCAGGGTATTCGACATGAATAGACTGTGCCCAAGACTCCACAACAAAATGGAGTGACCGAGAGGATGAACAGAACAATGTTGGAACGAATGAGGAGTATGTTCTCACATGTCAGGTTGGCTAAACATTTCTAGGCTGAAGCCATGAGCACTATAGTGTATGTAATCAACCATTCTCCCTCCAAGTCATTGCATAATAAGTGTGCATAAAGCATCTGGTAAGGTAAAGATGTTAATAATAACTATTTACGTGTTTTTGGTTGTAGAGTCTTTGTGCATGTTCCAAAAGATGAGTGGTCAAAAATAGATGCAAAAACGAGATAATGCATATTTTTGGGTTATGGTCATAAAAGTTGCGGATACAAGTGTTATGACCTAGTGGACAAAAAGGTTTTGATAAGTCAAGATGTAGTATTCCTTGAAGATTGGACTATTGAGAATTTTGAATCATACGTGATCTTCTTGGTCTTGAGATGACTCATGATGTTGAGAAGACAAGGTCAGATGTAGCTTCAGACTCGGATAGTGATGATGATGTTTCTTAGGGTCAATCTATAGGCCATGGAAATGATACAGAAGCTGATCTTGGTGATAATATCGAGGCTGAATTTGAAGTTCAACAAGAAGATGGAAATCAAAAAAATCAATAAATAGAGGTACTTAGAAGGTCTACTAGGAAGAAACGATCAAGTTCTAATTATCCAACTATATAATATGACCTTTTAACTAATTGTGGGGATCTTGTATACTATAAGGAGGCTCACAAGGAAGAATGGCTAGCTGCCATGGATGAAGAGATGAAGTCATTGCTAAAAATGACACATATGAACTGGTAGAAAGACCAAAGAACAAAAAGGTATTATAAAATAAATGAGTGTACAAGATCAAGCAAGAGGGTGATGATAGAAAGTTAAGATACAAGGCTAGGCTGGTTGGCAAAGGTTTTGGCCAGAGGCATGGAATCGATTATGATGAGATCTTCTCAACGATAATGAAGATGAATTCTATCTAGGTGGTGTTAAGTCTAACTATTTGTATGGATCTTGAGGTTGAACAGCTTGATGTCAAGATTGCACTTCTCCACGATGATTTGGATGAAGATGTTTATATGGAGAACACTGAAGGTTACAATAAGAATTGTGAGGAAAGAAAGGTGTGCAAACTTGTCAAAAGTCGGTACGGTTTGAAGCAAAAACACCAAGACAATGATATCTTAAGTTTGAGTCATTCATGATCATCCATGGGTACATGAAGACGTCTACAGATCACCGTGTCTTTGTGCAAAAGTTTGTTTCTAATGATTTTATTATACTTCTTCTATATGTTGATGACATGATAATTGTAGGGAGTGACAATCTCAAGATTGCCAAATTGAAAAAGGATTTGACCAAGTCTTTTGAGATGAAAGACTTGGGTCCAACAAGAAAATTTTTTGGAATACATTTCATTCGTGATCGGGTGAAAAAAAGGCTATGGTTGTCTCAAGAGAGATATATTGAGAAGATTCTAAAAAGGTTTTGTATGGACAAGGCAAAGCTAGTTGCTTTTCCATTGGCTATACACTTGAAAATAAACAAGACAATGTCTCTTAAGAATGAAGATGAAATACAAGAAATGTGCAAGGTTCCATATATTTCAGCAATAGGTAGTGTGATGTATGCAATGGTCTACACAAGACTGAATATAAATCATGCGGTTAGAGTAGTTAGTCGTTTCTTTTCAAATCTCAGTAAGATACATTAGGAAACGGTTAAGTGGCTAATGAGATATCTTCGAGGGACCTCCGAATATGCTTTGTGTTATGAACTGGATCACCACATATTGAAGGGTTTTCTGATTCAGATATGAGTGGTGAAATTTTGACCTAAAAACGGTTTTGAGAAATTGATCTTTGCAGAGATCGATTGATCGTGATTATGGTTAGGGCTTTTATTCCCTACAATTATGAGTTGATTGCAACTTATAGATCACGATTTCATTATCTGTATCAAAAGACACAAGACCTACTATTCTTGACCAATTCAAGAACACTTGGTTCCCAACAACCGAGTCATATAGAATCGGGACCGAGAACATGACCGAGAATAAGGATCGATGTTCTTCAGTTAGGACCAAGATCGTGGACCAGTGTTCTTGAGAAATGACTGAGGAATCCGGTTGAGGTTTCTAACCTCAGACCGAGAGGTCTGACCTTGGACCGAGCCTCCTAGGTCCACGACCAAGAAACCTAGACCTAAGACTGAGCCTCCTAGACTTAGGACTGAACAACCCAGGTTCATTACGAGCCTCTAGAACCCCAAGACCGAGCCCTTCGGTCCATCGACCGAATAGTCCGACTTCGAGACCAAGCCTCCCGAACCCAGGACCGAGCCCTCCAGATCCATGGACTCCGGTCCTAAGGCCTATTTGGTTCCACTTTTCAAAATCCAAAATTATTTTTGTAATTTTGAAACTTCAATCCATTTTTAAATAATCCCGAAAGGGTTTTTTACTTAGTTTTATATTAACGCAATAACATGTTCTCTCTTTTAAATAAATTTGTATAATTATTTACGTAATCTAAACATATTCTTGTTTAGGACACCAGACTACTAATTAAAATTAATAAATGTTATATATAAATCTAATAGCCAGACACTGTTTTAATAAAATAAAACCGTTATTTGAAGGGCGCGGAGGACATAGTGCGAAAGTCTTTTCTCGAGTGTAACAAAAAACGAACTCCTTATAGAGACTCTGGTATAAAATACGTTTATACAAGTATTTTTTTTTTGATGATTTTCTTAAAAATCATTTGGCAACTCTATTTTCAAATAAATATTATTTTAAATTAGTTATATTTTATTAATTTAAACCGACTTTTAACCAAATTGTTATTTGGTCCTTAGATTATTAAAATTTTAATAAAATTAATTATTTTTACATTATTAATTTTAAAAGCTTTCAGATATTTTCAAAATTTTTTAAAATAATGTGTTCTTTTAAAAGACACCGAATACGCAAACAAATGTTGAAACGCTTCGAACATCAAGCCACTCTGCGATTTCCCGTATTATCACATGTCATCTAAACACATGCTAAGCTACGGAAAAGAAATATCTTGTGGATTACAATGTAATTCTTTTATTTCAAATATATTTACTTATCTATTTCAATTTTTAATAAAAATAATATATATATGATTTTTAGGTTTTAGTTTGATTCAAATCAAGAATTTATTAATTTATTTTATAAAATATTTTATAATATTGAACAAAATAATATTTGAAATACAACTTTATTTAAATTCAAATAATTTTAAGTGAACAATTTTTTTGTTTATATAATTTTTTTATAAATTTATTTTGACAAAATAAATAATTTATTTATGACCTATTGTTGAAAAGAAAGAAAAATATATATATATTAAAGGTAAATAGGTGGGAGACTAATTCACCAAATTTGTAATATTATATAGTCATATACGTTTGTATGAACTTTTTATAATTTATAGGATTAAATGAGCCAGTAAATATTTCAAGGGACATTAGCTTTCCAAAAACAAATATAATATTATTAGTTATATAATTCATTAATAAATATATATTATAAATAAGTAATATACGATTCTCTCAATCATATTAATATTTTTTAAATTTTAATTTTCAATAGGATTTTATATTTAAACTTATAAATAAATTTTTATATTATTAAATATTATTATTTAATAATGGTTGGAGATTATTCACTTATATATGTAGTATAAATTAAATTGTTAACAATTATTAATTTATTTATTTTTAATTTGAATAAAATATTAAATACTTTAAATTAGTCTAATATGTTGGAAGTATTAAGTTATTAATATTTAATTAACTAAATATGTTAACGGTGAAATTTTTTTTATTTTTTATTATTTTAAATTAATGTTATTTTATTAATATATTTTTTTAATGATATTTATTAATTTAACACTTTAAAAATATATTATTTATTATAATTATAAATATATATTATTATATAATTAAATTTAAATTATTATCATATATTTATTATTTAATGTATTAATAATAATTTAAATTATAAAATATTTTAAAAATAAGTAAGTAAATTAATAAAAATTATAGGTGAAAGAATTATTATGAGTCACATTTTTATTCATATAATTTATTTTTTTATATTATTTTTTTATTTTAATTTATATTATTTAATTTAATATTTTATTTTTTATTTTAATTTAGTATATTTAATTCTAATTATATATATTACATTTATAAAATTAAATAATTTATTAATTAAATGAGAATCTAAATAAATTTAGAAAGGTGGGGTAGTTTAAGAATGTTGAATAACTTTGGTAAAAAAAAATAGAGATCCTAGTAAATTTAATGGATTTGTAGTTGACATATTTATAAATATATTATTATATTATAATTTCATAGAAAGGTAAAAGTGAGTAGAAATTATAAATATATATTATTATATTATTAAAATTAAAATTATTATTATATATTTATTATTTAATGTATTAATAATAATTGAAATTAATATAAAATAATTAAAAAAATTTAAAATAAATAAGAAAAATAATAAAAAATAATAATATCGAAGAAAATTATTAAAAGACTCACCATTTTAAATAATTTATTATTTTATATTGTTTAAGTTAATGTTTTAATATATTGTCAAGAATATTGAATATAGATCCTCAATTGAAAACACAAACAATCCTTCATCACATATATCACTCAAAATACTTATCATGTTCTTATTCATCTTCATCATTCCAGTCAAACTGAGGCAAACATGAATATCATTTAAAGCATCCCATTCACATTCAACAAATTCAAGCCCTTTAAAAGATATCATTTTCAACTATTCACCAAGATATGAAAGCATGTGATCATTCAAAATAGTCTAGCATTGGTATCATTCAAAGTGAATTATCAATTCAATTAGTCATTTTTTTCCAATTTGAATCATCAAGCATTCTCCCTTAAAAATCTTTAAAAATAAAATCAATTTAATAAATTTAGAAAGAATTTATAAATATTAATTCGAAAAGAGGAAGAGTGGTTAATTAAATATTTACCTTCAGCAATTGTTTCTCTCTCTCTCGATAAACTTAACGATTCTCCATTAAACGTCATCTTCAACACAACAATATGCCCAAAGCTTTAGAAATTTTATAAACCCTTTCTCTTCATCAACTCTTTATAGTGCAAGTTCTTAATAGAATAATTAGGCTTATGAACATCTGAAGATAAGATGTAGATATCCCTAGCATCCATGAAGTATTGGGTTCGAGAGACCGTTCCGCGACAAGTTCTATCCTCCTTGTTAAATTGGTTGAATGTGTTTGCAAATTATGTTCTTAACCCGATATTAGTTGCAATCTGAATGAGAAACTTAACCAAATCCCTCTCTCTCACAAGGTGCTACCCTAGTCATTCAGTTTATCCGTAGATTAATTATTCGTTCCAATTACATATGAATGTATTGGGTGCTTTCTTGCCAGCATTCCTTCCTCTTATAATTCGATCTAGAATTACCCACTAAGGTTGAAAAGAATTTGGACAATGTCGAACTAACACTATCACAATGTAAATGGTCTCTCTCAAATGTAGAGAGGCCAAAACCTACTACCTTCTAGCGTGACAAGACATGCACTTTAATCAGCTTGCATATATATTTTTATTATGATATCTCCGCTCATTATGTATACAAATACTAGTGTTGAGAATATGGTATTTTTATGGTACACAATCTTGATATAAAGAAAGATTATATTCAACCAAAGAAAACTATACATTTTGGTTAAGTATAATCTTGATATTAGGAAATAAGATTAAGACAAAAAGAAATTTGATATTTTGTTATGAAAATACAATTAGGAAAATATGGTAAGAATATTTTGAAAGCTCTATGAGAGTTTGAAAAGATATTGATATTGATCTAATTGTGGCTTATTTAAAGGTACAGTTGAACACTTTAGAAAGCCAAGTATTTTCCTTGGGTGTATCGCCTCCTTGTGAGTTGTGTGTTAGCTCTAATTGTGAGAGAATCATTGTAACACTCCTCTAACATTTTTGATAATATAGTTGAGAGTCTCTTTTGCTTTGAAAGTGGATATAGGTTTGTTTTGGCAGAACAACTATAAATCTTGTGTTTGTGTTCTTAAGTGGTTATATTCCATTTCCACAATTGTTCATTGTTGTTGTTATTTTGCATTAAAGGATACTTCATCTCCCGATATCCCAACAAGTGATATCAGAACAAGGTTTTTCGAGAGGAGAGGAAGTTGAAGAGCTTGAAGGATCATTGAAGGTTTCTTGACAAATTTTATGGAGGTTTCCGAAAATGTCAAAGTTATAGTTCTTGTTGGTATGATTGTCTGCCAAGTTTAAGGTGGAAGAAGTACGAGGTACTTGATGTCCCAGGAAAAATAGTGAATTGTAGACAAGAAGAAAATGAGGAAGACATATCTGTAAGAGGTAAACAACATCATGAGAATGAAGAAAATGTAGTAAGAAATCTAAGTCTATGTTGAAAACTACAGAAAATGTGAAGTGATTCCGATGTTAAGATGAAGGATACTTTAGAAGAAATTTCCTACAACTAAAGAAGCATACTAGAAAATGTTGGGTTTAGAAGGCAAGAAATGGTTCATTGCTAGTGAGCACAATTACTTTAGTTGTTATGGAAGCAGTAAAGAAAACAATGTGTATTCACTACAAGGTAACTCACAAGTATGTTTAACTATTATCTCCGAGATCAATAAATATACATCAAGGTTTTTACATTTGAGGTTTGTCCTCAAAGACTTGCAAGATTTGAGTAAGAAAGGAGTTCTTGGTGCAAGAAATTTAACTCATTTTAATGTAAGGTATTTTATTTTATTCATTAATGAGCTTTTGAGGAGGTCATGGGCAATGAAGCACACGAGTGGAGCAAATTCAAAAGTTCAAATATTAGAAGATTTTGGAGGAGAATCAAGTATATAAGACAAATAAGAAGACGAGTACTTGCAATGATTATGAGTACATAAATTTGGAGTTCAAAGAATTAGGCAAAGCTGCCGAAATTGTAAAACACTTCTTGGTTAAGTAAACGCCTCTACAAAATGGTAGGGAATAAATTTCCAAAGTTAACTACTAGATCAATAGAAGTTCATCAATTTCTCTTTGTTTGAAGACACCAATTGAGGTATAGAATGGTTCATTTAATTCATATGCTTATTCAAAATTCTATGATTGTGTTGCATATGTGAATGTGAATGAAGGGAAACCGAAACCAAAGGTAAACAAAATTATCTTATTGGATTTCCAATAATGTCAAAGGTTATAGAGTTTGGCTAGAAAAATGTAGAGATAAGGTTATGCTAAATTGAGATGTGAAGTTTGACAAAACTAGAGCACATGGAGACACAAGTAGTGATTAAGAGGAATCACAACTCTATGTGGAGATATGTAATAATGAGACTATTGAGATTTCTTCTAATGATGGGGGAGGAGGATGACATTGGTAAGAGGTATCATTAGCCATGAATGGAGGAAAAAATGGTACACAACAAGTGTTATCAAAATGTGTTTACTAATCATAACATTGTCGACATGTTGATAAGGCAATCCTTCGGGCTAAATTGCAAGATTGCATTGAGTTGGCAAGTGATTAAGTATTACTATATTGCTAGTTAACACACAATACGAATGAAAGACCAAGAAGAGTTAGACTAATGAAAGAAACTTATAAGTTTAGGTGGAGATATCTTGAAATCAACTCTCAAAAAAATCAAGAAAAATAATTATATTATCTTCTAATGTTAGAGGATGAATAAGACTTTGAGTGAGATTTCTAGTCATAAAAATGGGCTAGATGAGAGGCTCGATCAATTCAAAATTGGTGATTTGGGTACTTCTTTTGTTCTATCTTTTATTGTCATGGATTATAGTTAAGTTGAATGGGCTAGATGAGAGGCTCATCAATTCGAATGTGAATGAGAACATTGAATTGTCATCTAATACGAGAAGATGAATTAGACCTTGAATGTAATTTCTAGTCATAAAAAAAGGCTAGATGAGAGGCTCGATCAATTCAAATGGAAGAACATTCACGATTGCTTACGAAGAACTATGAAGCATGGTGAAAAGAATTGAAGATAGTTAGAAAATGTTGAAAAGATAATCTTGAATTACTATTGTTTTGACATTATTCAAAATTAGTAGTCTTGCAATTTGTTTAAGGAGAATTGTGCGGTTTAAGATGCTTGAGTGTGCAAAGTTGAAGGTAAGATGGGTGACAATTATTTTTCTAGATCTTGAGCTTGAATAAAATGATGTTAATATCACCCAAAATAAAGCAAGTTTTAAAATTTAGACGAGTCATTCCAACATATCACAAAGGAAGTGGATTCAAAGGTTTTCTCATTGAGATTTAAAAGAACTAAAATTGACAAGTTTTGAAACTTTTATGTGATAATTCATCGAAATTTAAAATAGAATTCAAAATGGATAAGAAATTAATGATTTAAGGATACAAAATGTGACAACTTTGACCTTTAACATCTATTTTCCAAGAATATTTTGGTCTTAATCTATGTGATTAATGCCATTATTTATTGCAATAGGTATGATTCTACATTTCTTAGAATTGCAACAATGGTAAAGGGAATTATAATTTCCCAATTATCTTATAGGAAAAAATAGTAACAAATAGATGGTAAAAGAAACAATTGAGTTGCTATTCATTTTTTGGTTCTACAAGAGCCAACTAAAAATTATTTGATTAATAATTAAAAACAAATGAGGAAATATTCTATTAAATGTAATTATTTGATTATTAATTTGTAAGCATGCATTTTCCCATGAATGCATATAGTCATATTAGTAATAGAGTGGATTTGAGTAAAGATTGGATTAGGTTGGCAATTTCACTACTCATGCTAGATCTAAGATAAGTTTTATTTCTTACTAACATGAACAAATAATTTAGAGCATTAGAAAAAATTATATATAAATTTATATATAACCTTTATTGGATTTATGCCCAAAGTAGTATCATACAATTAAAATAATATGTATGCATAAGAATCAATCCCACCCCAATTTCACCTTATGCCAAAAAAGTCTATATATATTACATTTTGAAACCAAACTATAGTTATTCAACAACACAATGTAGAGATGAATCTCAATTATCTATAACTAACATCATAGAATAGAAGATAAAAGAAAATGATAACTATAAACTCATTTTTGCACGCTTACAAGTATTCATAAGCTCCACCGAGGTTTTTGCATCGCATTTCATCAACCAACCTATATCTATTGATTCATCTTTGTTTCTAATTTCAGGTCTATAATCTTCGGATAAGGTAAATTTTGTTCAACTTGGAAAAAAAACACCAATGAGGGATACCCTTGCCTCATGCATATGAGAAACATTTTCAATTACAATCCTTGCTCTTCCAAATAATGTGATAAGTGAACTTTTACTTTCGGGAGACAATTTAATCTGTAACTTCTGAGTAAGTTTCTAGTTCTCTTCTATCCTTGAGTAATAAATACTCATTTAAAGGATATCTAATAAAAGATTGGTGCTCCATTTTAGATATTTCAAAGGTTGTTCAACTATCATCGATGTATTTCTTCCTCAATGTGTTTAGTTGCCTTGTCGTCGTTAACACCATTACCATATCCTTAATTAGTGTCTCACTCATTATTAAAATTCATGTCAAGTGGAGTTGCACCCAGGGACGAACCCAGAATTTCGAATTGGGGTGGACTTGAAAAAAAAATTAGGTTGGGCTTAAAATAATAACGAATTTTTTTTGAAAAAAACAAGTATATAAAAGTAAAGTTTTACCATTTTTTTAATAGTTAGATAAAAAAAACAATGAATTATATTAATTTTTTTTAAGAAATTAAGGGTAATATCATATTTCTACCGTAAAAAAAAAATAAATAAAAAATATTTCGGGGTGGGCTGAGCCCCTACATAGATTCGTCCCTAGTTTCACCTAAACTTACGGGATTTCAGTAGAGGAACTAGTTTTTTAAACCTTGTCATTATCACCTGTAATGGTCTTTTAGAAATACAACATCTCTACTTATCACAATCTTTTTCATCATCGAATCCCATAACTTGTACCCAAACTCTTTGTGACCATACCCCATGAAGACAAATCATTTTTCTTTATTGTCAAACTTTAATCTTTCATCTTTTTGGGATATGAACGAACACACTACTATCAAAGACTCTCAAATTCTTGTAGGAGACATTTTTTCCTATCCAAATCATCTTCAAAACGTTATTATTCAATGATGATGCATGAGAATTCAATATTTTCTAATAGTCATCACTCATCGTGTATGTCTTTTTCATTGCTTGTAGAGGCCTAAATAAACTCTACACATCAAGGTATCAAGCATTTTGAATTTCCACACCGAAAAAAATGTCGTTGTTAGCTTAATCATCCCCAATTGAACTTTTCTCCTTCATTTGGCACACAAAAATTTGATCAATCCAACCAAATGAGTTGATAACAATTATAAGATTATGATTTCTCTATATATATTATAGGATTATGATTTCTCTCTATATATATATGAGCTGGACCCAACAATTTTAACATTTACAAATTAAATTATTAAGAATTCATTATGAAAAAGAAAGAATCACGGATATAATTGATAAAATTATTAAAAAGTGTAGATAAAGAAAGAAAAACAATTTCAAAATACTAAAATGGAGACACCATGCCCGATTCTAAGAAATAGTAGAGGTTGCTGGTAACCTGTGTTAGAATTATTTATAATATTTGAGTACATATATTATTTAATAATTATATATTAGTTATTATCGTAATAAATATTAAAGTTCAATCAAAGTGATCTATTAAAGTATAAATGTAATGAGATTATTTAGACATTTATAATAAATATGTCGATAAATATTAAAGTTCAATCAAAGTGATCTATTAAAGTATAAATGTAATGAGATTTTTAGACATTTATAATAAATATGAGGACATATTTGTGTAAAAATATAAATATCATTTACTATTTTGTTGATTGATCAAAAATAATTGGCATATTAGGGCTAGGCAGGGACTGATGTACCCACCCTTAATTTTCTTTTTTTAATATATTCTTTTCAGTTTTCTTTTCCTTTCAAATGCAAGTATATATATATTTAGAAATTTCTAGTCATTAGCTTCACTTTTGTTTTCAATTTTTTTTCTTTTGAATGCAAATGTATATATATATCCTTTTCAATTTTATTTTTCTTTCAAATGCAAGTATATATATAATTAAAAATTATTCCTAGGCATTAGCTTCACTTTTCTTTCTAATTTTCTTTTCCTTTCAAATGCAACTATATATATATATAATTCTAAAATATTTTTAACAATTATTTCCTTCTCACAATTTCATGTTTATTTCACTAATTTATATTCTCGTACTTTTCTATTATCTAATTATTTTCATTTAAATTTTAATATTTATTTTCTATTTCTCAAAAGAGGTAGAATTTAATCTTCTTTAAATTATTTTTTCTAATTTTCTTCCCTAATTTCTATCTCTTAAATGATGTATTTGTTAACTTAATCATGTATATAAATGATATATTTGTTAACTTAATCATGTATATGATATTTATAATTGATTTTATTATGTTTGATTGAATATTATAACTTTGAAAATTTATCATGTTAGACACACTTTTTTTTCATCTATTTTTTTTATAATTGAACTCTAATTGTTCGATAAAATGTTTACTTAGTTTTAACATTACATTTTACCGCTATAATAGAGCAAATATTTTCAGCAATGAAAGAGGTGAAAACAAAATTTCGCAATAAAATGGGAGGGTGATTTTTTAGTCGATTGTTTGACACTCTATATTGAATTAAATTTATATTTTATTATAAATGAATTATATGTTTTTAAAATCCGGTATAACTCAACTTATTTAAATATTATATAATATAATGTACTTGACTAAATTTAAGCCCACCCAGTGTTAATTCCTGGGTCCGCCCCTAGGCTAGGTCCCCAAGCTATATAAATAGCGTGGATTGAAAGACTTAATCTCGCCCACATTAGTCATTTCGATCTAGATCTAGAATTAGGAAATTCAAAATCGAAAGAATCTTCGAAAAATTACGAAAAATAATTTAATGAACCGTTATTCATTAAAGATTCAGGTATATTTCTGCAACTAAAATTTATCTTAATTTATTGACATTTAGTATTAAGATTATTGATTTAAAGAATTTATTTGCTCTGCTTCAACATTGGAACTCGAAATTGACCTCTAACCCTCTTCATGTGGGGATTTTAATATTTTATGGAATTGTATTTGTTATTATATTTTATTTTACATGTTTCATGCATTATTATTAATTATGAAAATATAGTCATAACTTAAATTTGACTTTGGTAATTATATTTATGTTTACCTTGACTTATGTGGCATTAATGTTTACTTAGGAATAAGGAAAATAGTTTTATCCTTGCAAAGAATTATAACAGATTTTTGTGAGAGAACAATTTTTTGTGAGAGTTTCTTTTCCTTCATTGGTTACAATTATGGTCAAAATAAATAATCATAAATAAATGAGAGCGCATATATAGAACTTGGGGTGTAATTAAGTGCTTCAATTTAGTTGTTTAAAAATATTCATCCAATCCATTTGCATCGGTGTTTCAAGATTTTTAAATTGGCGGTTAAACGACAATTCAATTTGGATGGGTAAAAGGTTGACTAGTTTAGTCGATTTTCCAGTTTGAATAGTTGTAGCTTTGAAGTTAGCTCTACCAAACTAAGGAAAATCTTATATATATATGATGTTTAATAATGTGTTGAGATGATATTATTTTGTGATGGTGTATGAAAATGAAATATAAATTATTTTAACAACAAAATATAAGACTATAAAAGTATAAATCCACATAAATGTTCATTAATATTGTTATTATTCATAACAAATGTGCCACATTATTGGAAAGGAATTTGTGACCATTCATTTTTTAGCATTTGATATTACAAAAGCAATATGTGTGCAAAATAAATTACACATCAACCTCGCTAACAAGAATAGAAGTGATGTAATCTTTAGCTTTGGTTTTAGAATTTGTGTATCCATCTTCTTCCTTATACATCATGTCCATGTAACGAGCCATATTCATCACCCGACTAAGTATATTCATTGGGACCTTTGTTGGACGAATACACTCAAAGTTGATATCTTTCCAAGCATCAGTTATTTGTTTCCGCAGATTAATTGTCGCCAGCTCCTCCAACGCGTCATGTTGGTTCATATAGCACTCTACTGCAGATGCAACATGCTCTCTTTGTTGTTCAAACTGTAAACATTTAGCAAATATAAGTTAAACTTATTTTCTAAAATGAAAAATAATTCAACTATTGATATAATAATTATTTCCAAACTTAAATCCTAATATCTATAATATATATTGTTGTCTACCTTGAAACCAGTAACATCATCAACTAGTCTAACAATGACACTTGTAGCTTGGATGATGAGTGGGTCACTAAGCATCCATTCAAAACCTTCTTTGGTCGCTAAATTAGAGTGCATTCCTAACAAGAAAGCGATGGACATAACTTCGACAGCAGAAGTTATCTTTGCCACATTCATATATTCCTCTAGGGTGGGAATATAACTTTTGTGAAGCCATGTTGCTTCGTCCATATAGCCGTTGGCCAAAACCTTTATCTGTTATATATAGAGAGTCTATCCATTATCATTCATACAAATTGTTTTTACAATAATATAAGAAATAAACAAGGAAAATACATTTCCTTATATGGAAATGATGAAATGAATGATATATAAGATACTGTTAAAGTTTGCAAAACTCGATTTCAACACTTGCAGAAATTGTACCAAAGAAATTATTTGATTCAATTATATATGCACATAATATATTTTTTTGTGAAAATAAAAGTAGTGTGATGAGAGAACTTCCCAAGAATACTTGTTTCAATTACATCAAATGATAAACTTCAGTTCATTTTATTAATAACTCAATAAAGATTACCGAGTGTTTGATATGTTTGACGCCATGCAAGATACCTCGACGGACACTCTCCTTCTCCAACCATTTATAAAAATCATCAAGTATTTGGTAAAAATATTTCATGTATTCCGGTAATTGATATAAGTAATTTGACAATCCATCGAATTCATTTCTCTCCCAACTGAAAAGATGTGTTAGCTCATTATAAACAAATGTCATCTAATATGTCATGTATTAATGATGCTGAATAATATATACCTATTCATTGTGTTGGTGAAGAGCACGAGTTCTTCCCAAGTACCATAAGCATCATATATATCATCCATAACAGATAAAAGGGTAATTACCATAGTTATTATTGTCCTTCCATATGCATATTGAGGCTCAAAATAAATTCCGATACTCCATAAGTAACATTCCACCAATATGTCCCTTGCGAAGGGGAATTTATTTGTTAAGTCTAAATCTTTCCACCATCTACAAAATCAAAGTTAATTAGTTAAGAGCACATTTATTATATTTGTTAATAATGACACAAGTATCATGTATTCGAACCTAGTGAGTTCACCAAGCTCTCTTTGGTGCAATTTCTGCATGATGTTGAAATCGAGTTTTGCAAACTTTAACAGTAATTTATCATGCATTTCATCGTTTTCGTATAAGGAAATGTAATTCCTCGCCTCTATCCTTATCAATCCCTTATGGATTGACTGGTTGAGAGCATGTTTTACTTGTTCAACAAAACATGATTTGGTTATGAGATCATTATGCAACATAGCCTCAAATTGACTTGTGGTAAAGATTAGGGCTTTCTCCAACAAGTCTTCACCTCGGAGTCTGAAATGTGTCGCCTCATACAAGCTTAACATCCCCTTTATATCACTTGCTATGGTGGTATTGAATTCACCTTTGTGATTAATGAATTTCTTGAATATATCCTCTATGAAAAAATTAATCAGATGAAAACAAACACTAAACTTTTATATAGAAAGAATAAATAAGAAAAATGTTGAAAGCAAAAATCACCTGAAATTTTATATCCATGTTCTCTAAGTAACCGAAAACGTAGAGAACATGTATGGAGATCACTGTCTACATAATCACGACATGAAATCAAATCCAAGTATTGAATTACATCTTTGATCTCGTTTTCAAATTGGTATCCTATTCCTAACCGTTGGATAGCATCAATTAAGTTTAACTTATCTGTATTCGTCACACCATTTGAGAATATAAATTTTTCCTTTAATTTTTCTCTAAGGTCACAATGAATCGTGTGCTCCATTCCAACCACGGCTTCATTTTCCTACACAATAAAATATTTTGCAAGAGAAAGGAAAATTATGTTCCTTGTTTATTTCTTATGAATCCATTTGAAAATATGCACATATATATATATATATATATATATATATATATATATATATATATATATATATTAAATTAAAAATAGTTGAATTTCAATGTAGGTGATACTTTTTTTTCATAAAATCTAGTTTGGTGATACACATGCAATTCCTTAGACATTATTTATTTTCATGTGTGGCATTGTTTGTATTTGAATTATTTAAATAATTTTATCTTATATATACTATAAAAAGTTGGATTATTGGGTGAAAATATTTAAATAGTATTAATATTTAGAAAACAAAATATAAAATATATTTTAATTAATAAATCGATTAATTAATGGATAAGTATAAGGTCTCTAGATTATTTAAATAATTCTTAAATATTTATTTAGTATGAATTTATTTCAAAATAAATATTTTTAAATAATGTATTTTTATAATATTAAATAGTATTTAACCCAAATAAATTAATTAAACTGACCAAAACTCTTATTTACATCATTCTTTAATTTAAATGTGTGCTTTTATAAAAGAAAATCTGAGATATGATAATTAGTTAGAGCTAGTTAATCTCGGATTATTTTTGTTTATTTTATGGATTTTACCCAATTTTTTATAAGTTTTATTCCAATCTTATTACTCTGTTCTAACCAATAAATTACTCATAGTTTGAATTATCAAATTACTAATTTCATCGCTCAAAATTTTAAAATAACCTATTTTTTATCGAACAATTATTATTTATTTATTTATTAAAAACCCAAATTGTGACCTGCCCTCAGAGATAAAAGAAAGCAATTGATAGAAGATGTTTGTTACCGATATTGTTGAAACATATTTAAGAAAATAATCTCCCCAAACTGATGCATGAAAGTTTGCAATTGGACGATCAATTACAACAACTTTAGACGTCATCTTTTCCTTCTCTAATTTCTCTCTAAATTATTTTAGTGTCTATCTACTTTCAAGCCTAATTACGTGTATATATATAGGCCTCATTAGGCCAAAATACAAATTGATCTCTGAATTTGCATTCGATATTCATTCAAACCCATATTAATTTCAGTCATTTAACTTCATTTTTATTAATTTAATTATTTTTTATGATTTGATTCAATTTCAATTTTAAAAAATTTTCTCCATATTTTTAATTTATTTATCAGTTTCAATTTTTATGAATTTATTTTTAAACATATTTATAGGAATAATTAATCATTGTAAATATAATAATTAATTATTTCTAATTTTCTATAATTACAAAAAATATATAATTAAATATATTAGTTATTTTAATTTTTATTATATATGTAAGACTATAAATTAAAATAAAGTAATAAAAATATAATACTTTAAAGAGTGAAAAAGATTGTAAAGCCTCTATTCTTTGTAATCAAAGCCCAAAGATCTATTTATTATATGTATTACAAATATTTATTATATTTTATCTATTTATTTTTATATATATTTATAGTAATAATTCATAATTTTAAAATATCAATACAAAATAATTGATACATAATTTTTTTCACATGTTTTAAATAGTGGGTACATATTTTTTATTTTAATAATTAATATTAATTTTAAAAAGTAATTATATAATTTAAAATAAATATTTTATTAAATAATTTTTAAAAGTTGAAAAATAAAATAATATTTATTTAATATTACAAATAAAAAAATTAAATATGATGTACCTTAATAAATAATATCAGAATTTGTGCAAAATCTAGAAGAAAAAATGCCATTATCTTGTAAATGTAATGTATATTTTTATATAAAATAGATAGAAGAGTGAAAAAGATAGGAGAACTTATATTTTATAAAAGAGAGAATAGGAAATAAATAAATTTCTTTCAACCAACAATTCTATTTATTTTTCTCTTTAGAATTTGTTTTTAGACAAATTAAAAAGTCATTATTCTTGGCATCTCTAATAGTTTTTTTGTAGTACTAAAACTTAAATTAATTAGTTAATTGTTCTTACTATGGAGATGTCATCCTTTAAGTGGGATTTGAAGATGAGGACCAAAAGAGTTGACAGAATAACAGATGTTAATGGTGTTGCTGCTGATACCCAAAATAGTTTTGGTTTCTTAATGCTCTGTAAAATTATAAATGACCGAGATGTCTAATTAGGAAGGGATTAATGGTTAAGACTTATAATTTTCCTAGTAATTAGTAAAAGGCTAAGAAACTTAAACCCATAAGAATGGTTTCCCAAGACCACTGCATGTAAAAAAAATAAATAATTAATTTAAGATATTATATAGTTTGATTTACCTCTTTAGTGTGGTGAAAAACAGAGGACATAACAGGGACAATTTGTATTTGGTTAGTGAAATGGACAAATACCAAGCAAACCTTAAAAGTTGTTGAAGAGTAACAATCATTGCAGCTCCAACCATGAAACCTATTAGTGTCAATTATATAATTTTTTTTTAAAGAATAATGATAAGGAGAGCTATGTAATAAACATGGTTTTCATACCAAAAAAAAATCACTAACTTTTTAGATATGAAGGGAGTTGCTACATCCATCGTGGCTCTTCTATCAATACTCACTTTTTAAATTATTTTTGTTTTTTAATTTTTTTTTATTAATATATTTTGTAATTATTGTTTTTACCTAAATTGATTTTTCTTAATTATTTTATTATAAACTCAGTAAACAAAATTATAAACAAACACGTTTAAACTAAATATTTTCTCTACATCTCTCCTAATAATTAAATTTATAATTTTAATTTTTTTTATTTTTTTATCGCATTACTTACAAATATTTTATATTCATTTATTTTATTTATTCTCTTTCATTTATTTAATATCTTTCTAATTATTTTATTTATTTCGTCTCATCTAGGACTTCGGTCCTAAGGCCTCTTTGCTTCCAATTTTCATAGTTTGAAATTATTTTTATAATTTTGGGAAACCAAATCATTTTCTAAAAATTCTGAAAAATTAGAAAATTCATTTTTAATATTTTTGGGATATTTTCACAAAAATCTTTCAACAAAGGCTCTCGTTTGATGTTTATTTCTAAACCTTAATGACTTTAAAAATGATTGATATTCTTTAGGTATTTCTACCCTAGTTATCATCCGCAACATGTATCAGCATTTAAATATTATTGTTTCAATATTTTAAATAACCCTAAAATCTAGAAACATGACTAGGACCGGAAGAATAACTAGTTAAAACTCAAAACGTTATACAACCGATTTTCAAGAAGCCAAATTTATAGATAGTGACCGTTTTAAAACGGGTATGGATGACATAGCGCGAACGCCATTTCCCGTGTATCACAAAACTTCGTACCAAACGAAACACTAGGGAAAAATACATTTGTACACGTATACATTTTTATTGATTTTTCAAAAATTAATTTGTGACTCTGTTTTCAAATAAATAATATTTTCTTAAATTAATTATGTTTAATTAATTTAAATCGAATTTCATAAAAAAAATCAAATCGTTATTTGCTTATAGCAAATTCATATTAAAATTAATTATTTTTACCTAATTGATTTTAAAACTGTCCTGTACTATTAAAATCTTTAAAAAAAATATTTTATTTAAAAAAAGATGTCTGAAAACGCAAATCAATATTGAAATCATCCAAACTCGAGCCAATCCAGGTCCTTGCGCATGTGCCCTAACCATGCACGCAATGCCTATTGCAAGATTCCCGGGATTATAATGTTTTTTTTTTAATAAAGTTAATTTGAATAATTATTAATTTATATAACTATTTTTTTTGTTAAGTGACCCGACATAAGAAAAATAATAATATTTATTTATAGAAAAATGTTCGTTATGATAATAATATAAAAAAAAAGTTGGTCTTACGTTAAATAAAACAAGCCTAATTTAAATCAAGTTAAATTATTTTAAATTTTAAATAAGAATATAACTTTTTAAAACAAAAACAATACACTTTTAGTTATTTTTAAATATCATATTATTCAAACTAATATGTAAAATATTCAAAATATATTAAATTATATATAACAAACACAATTTATATATATCCACTCAAAATAAAAAAAAATCATGATTTGATTTAAAGTTGTATTTTTAATGAAACTTATGAAAAGTTATATGTATAAAAAGATGAGAAACAAAACAAAAAAAAAATAGAAAAGAGTAAACGAATAGAGGTTAGCATGTAAAAAGTTAATGAAAAAATAAATACTGGAATGAATTTTATTCGTCCAATTTCGAGGGATTGGATAATTTCAAAGGACAATGTATTTCGTTTTAACATCCATAACTTTATCGCTGGTTTGTGTTGTCCTTGTCCCGTTTTCCTGTTATCCTTCAATTCTTAGTAGTAATAAGTCAAAACTATTGAATCTCGTGTGAATTTTATTTGGGCGAGTGTTTTACTCTGTCAACTATATATGTATATGATTAATTATCATTTAGTTTGTCTTTTTTAACGTTTTTTTATCAACTCTTGATTAATAATAATTTTAACTTTCGTTTAAAATTTTTGATTTTACTAGTTTGTTCGATTTTTTATACTTTAACTTTCATTGTTTAACCACTAAAATTAACTCATATTTGAAGTGCCCCTCAACAAAATTATATGATCAATGAAATTTCTCCTATAAAAATTTTAGTTTTTGTAAATTGTTTATTGGTAAGGAGTGTTATTTTGTATTATTTATTTATTGAATTTTGTAAATATACCAAATGTTTAGTTATCTAACATGCTTTGAATATTTATAATTAATGTGTAGGAGATTGATATCTTGGTGGGCCATGGCCTTTGATAATGGCTCTTCCGAACCACACACCTTTTTTGAATATGGATTGAACGTACTCTTTTATCCTAGGAGTGTACTCACATTATTTAGATGGATGATTCTCTTTGGATTCAGCCCACTGCCCACCTATTCCGCTCTCTCTCCCAAACTTTTTGAATAATTGTATTTATTGTAAAATTTATTTAATTTTATAAAACTAATATATATATATATATAATTAAAATAAAAATTAACTTAAATATTATAAATTAAAATAAAATTTATTCAATCAAATTAGAATAGAAGGCAGGTAAAAATTCTTAAATAAAAAAGTCAAATAAAATATATATTTTATTTTAATAAGTTTGGCTAAGTTTAAATTTATCTTCTGGAATGTTTTTTTTAATGTCTATATAATATATTTTATTTAAATATATAATGTATTGTTTTAATAAAATATGTAATTATTTTAATAAACTTTATAATAAGTAATCCTTCAATTTTTTATTTGAAATGATTTAAGAACTTTCTACCTAATCCAATTAAATCAACTTATTCTAAATAAAAAAAAGCTCAAATTTAATTTTAAATTTTCTAATAATCGAATTTTTATTCTTGAGATTTAGTTCAGAACAACAAAGCCAAAAAGCTTCATAATCACTTCCAAATGATAATACGAATTTTTAACATCATTTCCATGGCTAATAAGACATGTTTACCTGAACTCAATATTTTAAAAATAAACTTCAAATTTTAGTTTTGAAAATGGATAAAATGTGCAGCCAATAACGATTTATTGATTGATTTTGGTTCTTATGAATCCAATGAAGCTATTGGTAAATCTAGGTTTCAAATCAGAACCTTAAAACAATTAAATCTTTCCAACTAAAAAAAATTAGTTTCATCAGACCTTTGTCTAGGTTATTACCGGTTAAATGAACATTCTAGAATTTTACATACTTAACAAGTTCTTAAACATAGAATTTTACATACCGGTTAAAAATTAGTTTCATCGTACCTTTGATTTATTGATTTATGTGGAATATTCTTAACAAGTTCGGTAATCATTAAAATTTTACATACTTAATTTATAAATTTTAAAATAATTATTTTCAATAAATAAAATTAAAATAATTAAAACTAAATCCAACATGATTAAAATAATTAATTAGGTTAATTATTATGATAATTAAATCCTAATTAATTAAAGATAATGGTCAAAATAAATAAATAAAATAATTTAAGATAAATATTATACTTATTTTATCTCAAATTAATTTTAAAAAAATTAAAAGGGATTAAAATAAATAATTTAGGATAAATATTATATCCATTTTATCCTAAATAAATTATTTATTAAACCCCAAAAATATACAAAAATTAAAATAAATTGGCAAAATAAATGTCATATTTATTAAAAATATTTTGTATATTTTATAGATAAAAAAAAGCCAAATGGATGAAAGAAAAATCAATTATATACAAACCATTAGGCGAAAAATGAAGCGTGATCTACTACAGTCGAAATCCAAAGTCCGAAGAATTCATTGTAACATATCTCGTAATCGTTGGATAAGCGCTGAATTTTTATCCAACGCCTAGAGGCCATCCGCGTAGCCCACTGCAATGGAAGAAGAAAGCTCATGTATCATAGGATCAATAAATAAACGCCTCTAACAACGTTAGTTGGGCGCGGATCGCACATCACCAACGGAGCGCTAACGGAACTCCCAACGTCCGCGCTTAGGATCAAATCGACACTGTTTCATCCTTTCCTCAGCGCTCAAACGCAGAAGAACTCAACGACATCGTTCTTGTCTAGTTTGACTTCTTCCTCGCGATAGCGAACTAGATAAGAACAGTTTTATCTTTGATTTTTCAAAGATGAAACTTTTTGTTTCTCCACCTTTTGACTTCGTTCAAAATGTGAAATGATCTCCCTACTCCGGTGATCATTTCCCTACGCATAGGTGCATCATCACGACCTATGCGGACAACTCGCTAGAGAACAACTAAAATGCCATCAATGAATGTTTGACTTGATCTAGTCCACTTGTTTGATGAACGACCTTAGGAGGCTATGCAATAAATCTACTCTCAGGCCCTCAATCAATATATGAAAACAATTAACCACTAAAGCTTCAAGCTTTTTCTAAAATTTTGGAATTTTTGTAAAAGGCCTTAAGGATTTTATTCAAACGTTCAAGAAGCTATTCTAAGAGCTAATGAGTGTTCTCCAATTCCAAGTAAACTTCCAATCACACCATAATTTGATATACCAGTTTGAATTGAAATTTTTATATTCTAATTTTGACAATTTCGTATATTATCTAGTTATTAAATTTCTTGATTGGAAAATGATCTTAAGATCATTTATAAGCTTTTATTGAAGCAATACTCAATCAATCAACCTAAATCAGAAACCCTAAGTTTGAATTTGAAATATTTTTAAATCGAATTTTCTGTTCTCGAGTTATTGCCCAAGAACGGAAACCCAGAGAGTATCAAAATATGTTTCTAATGATGTTAAGAATTTATTTGGACCAATTCCAATTCATCCCGATCATGTTTGATCAAAAACTATTTTTTTATAAAAAAATAAAAAATTACAGATCTTGAATTGGTCAAAACAAATAACCAGTGTTCATGATTTGATTTCATTCAACCATATGAAGCATAAGGAAGCTATTAACAAGCTCCTTACACTTCATTAAAGTCCAAAACCAAAAACAGGTTTTTGTACCAAAATTATTTGGTTTAAATGGAACTTGTTATCATCATTAAAGTCCAAAACCAAAAATAGGTTTTTGTACCAAAATTATTTGGTTTAAATGGAACTTCTTATCAATTGAATGATACATCAGGAAGATGTTATAAATGATCCTAGGAACTATTGGAAGCTTCCCATGCCCATGGATTAAAGGATCTGAGCCTCAAATTAAAACATCAAAACCGAAAGTTTTGATGTTCTTGAGGACCGAGAACCTAGCCTAGGTTTATCCAGGACTGAGTGTTCTGCGTACTTAGGACCGATAAAAGTTAGCTCAAGGCTAACTCAGGACCGAGTGTTCTTCGCATTAAGAGCTGACAAAAGTTAGCCCAAGATTAACCCATGACCGAGTGTTCTTTGCACTTAGGACCGATAAAAGTTAGCCTAATGCTAACATTTGATAGAGTGTTCTTCGCACTTAAAACCAACAAAAGTTAGCCCAAGTCTAACCCAAGACCGAGTGTTCTTCACACTTAGGACAAACAAAATTTAGCCTAAGACTAACCCTCGACCGAAAAACATCCGAACCCAACTGAGGATTCCCGCACCTCGACTAAGGTTACCCGCACCCGACCGAGGGATTTTCGCACCTCGACCGAGGATTCCCGCACCCAACCGAGGGATTTCTACATCCCGACCGAGGAACATCTACACCCGACCGAGGGACTTCAACACCCCGACCGACAATCCCCAAATCTCGATCGAGGGGATTTTGACCTAGGATGGAGGGTTTTAACCCCGACCGATGAAAATCGCACCTAAGACCACGAGCACTAGTCTTATAGTCTGATTAGTTCCATTTTTGGAATTTCAAATTTATTTTTGTAATTTTAGAACCCTATACCATTTTCAAAAAATCTAAAAAAATTAGAAAATGATTTAAAATATTTTTAAAATATTTCACAAATATATTTTGATAAGGGTTTGTTAAGGATTTATTTTCAAACTCTAATGCCTTTAAACATCATCATCAACTACAAGTACCAGCATTTAAATATTATTGTTTCAATATTAAATACACAAAAACATGTGCATATATAAGACTAAAAGAATAATTTGTTAAAATAAAATGTTATATAACAAATTTTTAAAAGACAATATTTTATAAAGTATAAACCTTTTTAACATGTACGGAGGATGTAGCGCGAAAGTTTTTTTCCCCGATTATCACCAAACCATGAACCAAATTTAAACATTGGTTAAAAATATGTTTGTATACATATACTTTTTTATTAATTTTAAACTGAAAATTCAATTGCCGACTATTTATCAAATAAATAGTCTTTTAAATTGATTATTTAAAATTAATTTAAGTAAAAAAAATTATTCAAATTTTTATTTGATTATTTTAAATATAAAAGATTAATTGAAATTTGATAAAAAAAAAAATTAATTATTATTATAATTAATATTAAAAGTCATGACATATTTTTTAAATCTTTTAAAATATTCTTTTATTTTAAAAAGATTCTTTTAACACGCAAATTGAGGTTGAAATTTCTCGAATCTCAGGTTTTTACTAGAGAAAAGGGTTTTCCGAAGGTTACAAGTTCCAAATGGGGAGACGAATCTCCCTATACCCTCAAAATCGCAAACAATTCCTTCTAGTCAAAAGTTTTGGTCTTGAGTGAAGGTTGAAGATGACTTCAACTAGGCCAAAACTCGGCCCCTCGCGTTCGAGTCATCCTTGTCTCGCCCGATCAATCCACATATACTCAACCCAATTTGAATAGAGACTGGACTGCATTAACTCCTTCCCAAATTGCATCTAATTCGGCCCAACACAATGTCGAATCGGCTTTCACGAATCGATGGTCACCCGGCGACCAATCCAATAAACTTAGAGGCCTATTTGATAACTTTTAATTTTAAATGTTTTTTTTTATATTTAATGGCTCCAAATAATTTTAAAATAATTTGAAAAAAAAAAAAGTAGAAAAGGACTGTTAAATATATTTAGAATCTTTATAAAAGAATAATTTTTAAAGGCCCGTTTGGATTTATTTTTAAATCTAAACGGTTTAAATTGATATTTTTTGGTAATGTTTCTTATAATTTTCGACATTAATATCAATTATTAACGTTTATTTAATATTTTAAAATACTAAATTTAAATATATGTCTAAATTGTTAAAAATAATTGAATAAATAAAATGTAAAAATTGAATTTTTCTAAATAAAGTTTAAATTTTGTTTAAAACAAATTGTTTTTAACGGGTATGGAAATATATGTCGTGAAAACTCTTTTCCGAGTATTAACAAACATGAAATCCATAAAAAAATATCTAATATAATAACTTGACGACTCTTTAAATTAAGAGGTTGGTTATTAATTTAATTAATAAATTAAATTTCATTATATCATATTTATCATTCAATTCTTAGTCTCTTTTGAGATTCGAAAAGAGAAAAGTTATGAATTTTGATGGCTAATCTAAAATTAATTATCAAATAATATTTAACCCAAACTCAAAAAAGTCAATGCCTATCCCAATAGTCTTCTTTTCAAATGCTTACAATTCTCTTGGCGACTCTACTAAATAAATAAATTGTTTAATTTGAAAAAAAATTGGCTATAAAGAAGATATGTTCTTACGATTTAAAACACTGATAATAGATACATCAGAAAGACATACCACTTAAATGATACTTAGGTTTCATCCTAATAAATGCTTAGACAAATACAAAGGGAACATAATAACCCTATTGTCTTCAAAAGTATACAAAATAAATCACGTGATGCTGTCCATATTTCTTTTAATTTAATGAATAGTTTGGCGATAATGAATAACAACTTCTTACAAATCAAGCGATGATGCAAGAGGTTTGACATATAAGGTAAGGAATCGATCATTCTCTTTGGCAATGAGTTGTCATTCGGGGTATATGCATTGTGAAGATGAGTAAAAATTATCAGTTAATTTGATACTTCCTAGTTTATTATCTTATGATTCACCATAGCAACAAAATCATGAATACATTATCCAGGCTCATTGTATGACATGCCCAAGAAACATTATAGTTTATTTATATAGTTTATTTATTTTGAAGAAGTTTTAAAAAAATGATAAGAGAAAAAGTGATATCTATTAATAACACTCTCTAGATTCATTAGAACTCTAATGTTTATTTTATTTGCTTTGAAATTTGGCATAATTATTCTTATGAAAGTCCATAAGCAAGGACGTATTTTATTTTCATTCATTGTTTTGTAAACCCAATTTAATAAATATAACTCGTCATGACAATCGATAAAGTCTTTTTTTTTTCAAGAAAAATTTCAAAAAATGCATATATAACCTAAAGTTATAGTATCTTCCTTCCTCGAGACCCAATATGAAACTGGACAAAAATCTGGAACACCTTTTTGGCATCAATTGGGTTCCTAATATCCACGACGTCATTTTCTTCTCAAAAGATGCATAGTTTCGTATAGTATTGGGTTACCGTTCTTTGATTCTTTTTTTTTAAAAGTCCCTTGTTGACTATGTAGCACGGATACAGCATGAATACGTTTTTGGATACGTTTTGGGTACATTTTTAAAAATAAAAATTTTAGGATCAATGTAAAGTAATTTTTTAAGAAGAGTGATGAGAGAAAATAACATGACATCACATTAATGGTTAGAAAAGGAAAAAATGTGAGAAAAAATATAAGAGAGAAAAATTATTTTATTTTTTCAGCCAATTGGATTGGGCCATGTCTTTCATTTCTCATTCACTCTTCTAAAACATTGCATATCTTTATTTATTTTAATATTAAATTTTTATAAATATTATATATATATATATATATATTTATTTTTATAATTTTTTTTAATAATTTATGTATCTTAGAATGTATCGTTTTCTATATTTTCAAAATTTGTCGTATCGCCGTATTCTTATCGTATTTGGTACGATAATCGTATCCGACAACATAACTTATTGAAGATTGAGAATGTTAGGTTAATCCTAATCTGAGAGTAGGTTCTCTTAGCGTTGTCCCATATATCTTTCAAAAAGAATTCCTTATGTTCCCCTCACCAGGAGGGACAAAACATTCATATTTAAATATATATATATATATATATAAATTTTGACTATTTTCCCCTCCATGTGAGGGGAACATAGGGAATCCTGTAACATAAAATCCATTATGTGTTTCATACCCGATGACATAAATCTTAGCCATCTTGAGAGTCGCGGAGTTAAAAATCCACAACATGATTAGACTATTGTTGAAAAAAATATAAATAGGTTGTCCAACAGATTATTGAGCTCGTAGATTCCCGAGAATGACGATTAACTAACTCCATGGTTTTCTGAAACGAATCTTAAAAACAACATAATAATAACATTATAAATGATACAAATCGGATGATTACAATCATTGAAGATTCGACGATTTCTTTCAAACCAGATAATCATCTAAACTAGATAGTTACCCAAACATGTAGGCCATCCATATTAGCTGTCTCGATCCAAACTTCTCAATAACTACTTAATTGCTTAAGGACTCGGGCATCACTTATTGAATTGTAGTAAGATTTCACAAAAGATTTTAATTATGAGTTACTTAAAATAATATAAAAGTATGTGAGTCATCAATTTCACCTCCTTATAACATATGTGACTTACAATAATATATTTTTATAATGTACATATCATTTGTAATAATTATAATATCATTTGTAATAATTATAATATGAATATCATTTCATCCAAATAAAGAGATATTAGATAGAATTTTTGACTCATTAATTTTTACTTTTATTTCAGGTTTATGTAATATATTTTATTTTTACGAAAGGAGCTTTTAAGCCCAACAAACAAGGCTTTAAATGAGTTAAAGTAGAGAGAGGCACTTATATAGATTATATAATGTATTTTATTTTAATTTATAATATTTAAATTATTATTTTTATTTTAATTATTTATGTATATATATATATGTATATGTATATGTATATGTATATGTATATGTATATGTATATGTATATATATATGTATATGTGTATATATATATGTATATATGTATATGTATATATATATGTATATGTATATATATATATATATATGTATATATATATATATATATATGTATATATATATATATGTATATGTATATATATGTATATGTATATATATATATGTATATGTATATATATATGTATATGTATATATGTATGTATATATGTATATGTATTTATGTATTTATGTATATATGTATATGTATTTATGTATTTATGTATATATGTATATGTATTTATGTATATATGTATATGTATTTATGTATATGTATATGTATATATATGTATATATGTATATATATATGTATATATGTATATATATATGTATATATGTATATATGTATATATATATGTATATATGTATATATGTATATATATGTATATATGTATATATATATATATGTATATATGTATATATATATATATATATGTATATATGTATATATATATATATATATGTATATATGTATATATATATATATATGTATATATATATATATGTATATATATATATATATATGTATATATATATATATATATATATATATATATATATATATATATATATATATATATATATATATATATATATATATATATATATATATATGAGGAGTGATAGAGAGAGGAAATTTGGTGAGGGAATGACTTGGCATTACCTTCGTTAATTGGAAAATGTAAAAGTGGAAGGAAAGAGAGAAAAGAGAGAAATTATTTGATTTTTTCAGCGAATAAGATTATGCCAAGTCATTCTTTTACCAAATTTCCTCACCTAATCATTTCTCTATATATATGTATATGTATATAGTGTATTTATAAAATTAAATAATTTAAAGAAAGAACTTGGATAATTTAAGAATTAGAAATGTGAATATAAAAATATTATCCCACCAAATTAGTCTAGTGGTAAGAGTTGACTTAAGAGATTAGAAAGTCACGGGTCAGTTTTAACTGAAGCGTTTTGAATGGAAGCAGGATGTTCGATTCTAACTAAAAACGTTTTGAATGGAAGTGGGGTTCATGACTTTGGAGTGCTATGTGCTTATGTTAGTTCTCTTTAATTCGAAAAAAATAATGAATGAATAAAAATATTGACTTCTCGGATTATCTATATTTAAAATTCTTAATAATTTAAAATAATATTTACATTTTGTTAAAATTTAATTTTTATAAAATTAAAATTAGTTTAAAGAAAGATTATAAGCATTTGATTAGAAAGGAACCTCTTACTGAATTTTGATAAATAAAATTTCCTTTTATTTTTCTTTTAATATCTCATTCAGATAAAATAAATGAAGTAGTGAAATACTTTCAACAAATATATGAATAACCAAATTTACATAAATGAGAAGCTGTTCTAAAAGTAGTGAAATAATTAAAAGAAACTCATTCATTGATATTATTTTATGCTTTTAAAAATAATAAAAACATTGAGTGTTTTTGTAGATTTTGATTGGATAAATTTATTAAACGGTAATAAATTACTAAATGGATATTGTGTTAAGCTGGAGATTCTTTGATATATTGTAAAACGAAAAAATAGAATATCATTTCAAGATAAGTGCAGAAATTAAATACAAAGTAGGGTACTGCATTTTTTAATTAAAATGGATACATTACATTTTTTAAGATCTTGGAGAAAATAATTCTCTCAATATGTAGTGTGATAATCAATCTGTTATACACATCATAAAAAATCCATTGTTTCAAGAAAAAACAAACATTGAGATTGTTTTTCATCTTGTGCGAGTTGAATTCAAGAAAGATTTTGTAATTCCTAAACTACACACCATCTTTTATTTGTGATAGTAGCATAAAATACCCTAAAATTGATTATAGAGAAATGTGACTTGAAAAAAAGAATAACTTGTAGCATGCATATAACACACTAGTAATAAGGGTGCATGTTCAAGTTGATGAAAGATAGGCAGATAATAAGGAGTGTATTTTGATAAAATAACAAGAAAATTTATATGAGAGTTCTTATTCTTGATAAAAAAAAGTAAAGTGAATGATCAAGGTTATACTTGTGTGTAACCATTATAAGTATAATGGATGCAATCAATCAAACTCCTTGTTGTTGCGAGGTTTGAATGGCCAACAATATTCATCCAACGATGCCCGAATTCCTGGTGATTTTGATGGATCAAAGTCAATGAATATTCATTGTCAATATCATTCCTAACTCGAACTCTAGTTACTAGTTCTTGGTATACAACTTGGGACAAAAACACAAATATTGACAACTAAAAATGCATTATATAATAGTGCGATTTCATATAAATTTGGAAGATAGTTTAAGTCAAATATAATAGAGATTATATCAAATGGAAACTCCTATTATTTTACATTTGTGATCACAAATTGGTGTCCATGTGATGTTAAAATTTATAGATTTTTCACTACTCCTATCTTGAAAACATTTTCAATAATGATATAATCTCACTATACAATAATATTAGTTTTTCTATATCATATAAAAAATGCAACGCAAGTAATTCTGAAATTTAAAAACATCTGTACTTACTTACAAAGTTATTCACATTGTGAACATGAGATTAAATAGTATTCATTTATAGAAGACTTCCCACAAAATTTACAAATGGAATAGGGGCATAATTAATTTTCTTCTAGAACAACTTGCTTAAATTCACAAGAAATTCACTATAAGTAAAACATGTTTTTTAAAGTATTAATAGACAAAAATAACCTTCTATTAAGTTGCCTTTGCACGAACACAACTTAATTAGGTGATAAGTAGAAACACAATTAACACAACACTAACAAATCCCCTTCATTTGTGCAGATAACACATGCCTCATTGTACTATCAATTGTTAATGATAGGTTGGAAAATGGTCGGTTCTGGCCTCCACAAACCCAAAGACGTAAAGATATGTATTTAGTTATAAGAATTGATTTAATATTGAAAGTATTATATTGAAGAAGTCATTGAGATGGAGGAAATTATAGACAATTAGTAAGAAACAATCAATTAGATCATCCCGATCATTAATTCTTTTGTAGATCGCATAGTTGAAAAATAATAGACGAGTTTTGAAGATAAAAAGTGTATCATATATAATATTTCAGAACTTGAACATCATATCAACTAAGAATCGCAATGATAACTCGATAATGGTGACAAATTGCATTGTAAAATTTGTTGAGTAATAAAGAATATTTGAGGAAGGTACAATTATATAATGTTGGTTGCATCAGATCTATTTACGTTTATATCCCAAATTATTGTAATGTGAAAATAAACCTTAGTTAGAAAATAAACTTGATATATAATCCATATATATTCATCTACTTTGTCAATCCTCGACTAGTTCCAACTAGTTTCATCAATTATGTCTTCGTGTCTTTAAAGATTTCTCATCTTCAACACTTCGATTTTAAACCAATCTTTCAATTGTATTCCAATTTAACTTTTTCGAAAACATGATACACTTAGATGGGTTTCACATTGCGAACATGAGATCAAATATTCTTTGTTTGTAGGCTTTCCCACAATACTTGCAAATGCAACAGGGGCATAACCAATTTCCTTCTAGAACATCCTGCTTAAAATTTACAAGTAATTCACAAGTAAACATGTGTTGTAATGTATTAATGACAAAAGAAAAAATATTACATTTTAATAAGTTACATTTACACCAACACAACCTAGGTGATAAGTAGAAGCACAATTGGCACAACGTACGTAACCGATCCCCTCCATTTGCATAGATAACACATGCAACATTTAATTCATACTCATCAATTGCTTTGTTTCTTTGCTGTATTTCTCTGTGCTCAAGACATTTAATTCATTTTTGTGTTATATACCAAACATCTTTCATGGAGTCCAACCATGAAATTCCAAGCTCATTAAAATGTTTACAGATGGTTGAGTTTGGCCTTCACAACTAGTGTGTGCTTGGAATTCTCTTACTGTTAGTATTTGAGAGGAACAATGGCATAAGGTGCCATGACTTTTGATTGTTCCCTTTTGTAGGGCTGGGTTGTTATTTTTTATATATTGAACAATTGTGTTCTCTTGAATTATTTTGTGATAAATCAACTAAGAAAGTATTGTAAAATTATCATTTTCTTTTAGAAACTCACAATGAAAAAAACCAGTGACTAGAAAAACAAAATTCGACTAACGAAAAACTTTCACTGAGTTAGTACTAACTCTACAATGATCACACCACCATGTTAGTGTTGTTTTTTGGCACAATTAGAATCCCACATCGGAAGATAATGAGAGTGAAAGAAGTTTTTTAGTATATAAAAGAAACTATATTCACAATTAGCATAAATCCCACATCGGAAGATGATGGGAGTTTGTGAAGTTTCTTAGTGTATAAAAGAAACTCTCCCCTCTTTGGTTTATTGCACCTAAATTTGTATCTCTTCCTTATTAATTGATAGCCTTAGTGCTCGGAGACGTAGGCAACATTTTGGCCGAACTCCGTTATCAAATTCTGTTAGTGTTCTTTTCAAGGTTTTTCCCAACAGTTAGCACAGTGGTAAGAGTTGGCTTAAGAGACCAAAAAGGTCACTAGTTCGATTCAATTTGGAAGCGCTTTGAGTTTAATCGGGGACCATGATTGTGGATGTCATGTTATTTCTTCTTTAAATTCAAAAAAAAACTCTACAAGGGACACCGACACGGTTGCCAATATTATAAGTTAACAAACTCTCACTAATATCGACAATTATTTGTTCACTACTTTAATAAGGAGAATGAGTTTAAAGATATTCTAAATCAGTAATAATATGATCTGATTCACTCAAATCGGCATACATATATAGTGGGGTCGGAGATGACCATTATTGATGTCATCAATTGCTATATGAGGATTAATAGACATAAATTTTTAATCAAATCGATGAAGTGCACACAATATTACATAATTGACATTGTATATGAGCAAGACAAATTATTAGAGGTATCTAATTTCGATTTCTGAAATTTTGACGATTTCAAGATAAATTATTTTATACATTTTAAAACTCATTATTGAACCTATTATTTTTCAGTCTATTAGCACCTAACCCATCAATGCCATCCACAAAAAGGGTTTTCCCATTAGTCCATACACACCCATTATAAGAGGAATTGTGAGAATTCCTGAAGGAGGATGAGAAACATTGTGACTACCTTTTAGAGTTTCATTTGTGACTATTTTCGTTGATAATAATATTTGCAGATTTTTTTGAGTCGTCAGATGAGAAAGTTTGAGATGTTGTTCTTGATTTAAAAGATGTTCGGTGAGATCTTCAATGCTCACCGATTCAACTCGTGTTGTTATAACCACAACAATAAAATCATATTCGGGGCTGAGACCACTGAGAATGTAAGTGAGGAGATCAAATGAGAGATTTTTTCACCGATAGATGTAAATGAATCGGCAATGGATTTCATAGATTGTAGATAAGCCGTCATGATTTTATTTTATTTTAAGTTTGAATAAGAAGCCATAACTGAACTAACCTCACCCTAGGTTGAGTTGAAAATGTTTTTTCTAGGGTTGACTAGAGACGGAATGAAGTTTTACAAGAATCACCAACAACTTGAGAAAGTATAAGTTTAGTGAGAGTGGAGATAAGTCAACTTATGATGTGTTAGTCATGTTCCTTGTTAGTCATGTTCCTCCTGTAATTCGAATACATGATTCACTATCATGGCTGCAACCGAAGTTCTTATTATTGGAGCAAGTAGAGTTGGGCTTGGGGGCAAGATTAATGGTTCCTTTGAGATAAGAAAAAAGATGATTATCTTTCAATAATAAATAATTTGAGATCACCAAAGTACAAAGTTTTGTTGATTCAATATCACATAAATAGACTGGACGAAAGAAAAAATTAATAAAGAGAAAATTTTGTTCCCAACCATTACTAGGATCGAAAAAGAAGCTATTCAGAAGCTCTAATACTAAACAAAGAAGATAAAATGATAGACAAAGAGAATATTAGAATAAAAATATTTGTATATTTTTATTGATAGACAATAAGTCTATATATACATAAAATGAGATAACGAAAAGTTTAAGAATATAAAAAGCCATGGAAATATGAAAACTTAAGAATATAAAATATTTAAAATATAAAATATAAAATAATCCACTTGTATAATTTAATTGTTTTGTTTAATACATCTTCTTATTTTATTTATTCTTTATTCTTGCAACTGAATTCTTAGTCTTGAGAATTTTAGGATATGAAATATCCCTTAACGCAAGAAAATTAGTATCAAATAATTGTGGAAACAGAAGCAAACAACTCAAGAACACAAACACGTGATTTATAGTGGTTCGGTCAAAACAAACATACATTCACTTTGTAAGAAAAAACTTCTAACCTTACTATTAAGAATGATACACAAGTATTACAATGATTCTCTCACACTTAAAGTTCACACACTACTAAAAAAAATGATACTCTCAAAACAAAGTTTTAACTTTGTGAAGTGTCTAGTTGTACATTTAAATAAGTCTCAATTAGACCAACATCAATATCTTGTCAAAAACTTTGCAATAGTCTCTAAAATATTGTCACCATATATTTTTATTGTATTACTATGACAAAATATTTATTTTTATTTTGTGTTAATCATATTTTATTGTATTTAAGATTATACACACAAAAAAAATATAGTTTTTTTAATTTATTTAATATTCTCTTTCTTTGTAATAAAGATGGTGTATCATTCCTTCTCAACAATTAAAATGTTAATTATTTGATGTATCTTGGTATATGTGGCATGTAATATAAATAATATTATATATAAAGTTAATTTATTTTATGATTATATTTTAGAATGAATTAATTTAAATATGATAACTAGTTCATTTATTCGCAATCGTCACTCGAAATTATATTCACATTGAGTCCATCATAATTTTTCTCGATTCTGCTATGTCAATTTCTAGTCGTTTCGATCTTACTATGGATCTCAAATCTCTATCTCTCCTTCATCTTAACTGTTTTATGTTAATCGTGTCTATGCTATAGAATTACATTATTGGTGGTCATAATCTATTACAATTAGTCTAATTCATTCTCCTCATCTCAACCGTTAAATATGTAGCAGGTCAAATTTCTTTTTAATTTGTCAACTCTCATGGCAAAGAAGAAGATTATATATGGAAACTCTTTCTAAAAACTTTGGAGTCAAAATTTGTGTGACTACGAGTTTATTTTCATGTTATTCATTATCATAAGAGTTGGTGTTTATAATGTTTTTGATGTTTTCTTAATGATATTTTAATAATCTGTTATAAATCATATTACAATTTATGTTGAATTATAATCATCACCACTATATATATATGAATAATGAAATAAATTGTATTCTTTCAAAATGAAGAAATTATAACAACAAAATGATACGATTTAAAAAAATATATAATATATATGAAGCATGACAACAACAAAAGTTAATAATCTTATATACTAAAATCATAATTAATTATTAAAGAATCAATATTACAAGTAAAGACACGACACGACAAAACATAACAATAAGAAAAACACCAAAACCCTATAATCAACTCACAATAATAACCAATAAGAAAATGAATGAATATGAATAATGATAACGAAAAAGTTAATAATCTTATAAACGACAAACAATAATCATTAGTGAATCACCCCATAACCCCAAATCAAGATAATAATATTCAACAAAGAAGATATAAAAAATGTCCACATACTTTATTCTCAACAAACAATTATACCAATAATTATACGTGGATTAGTATCAAATATTAAAAAACCCTTGAACAACAATCAACAAAGGTGGTGGAAAGTTTCCTTTCAAGAAAATAAGTTTTTTTTTTCTTCGAGAAGATATGCATGCTTATCTCTCATGCACAACTAGACATCTATTTCATTTTTTTTTTTTTGGTAAAACATCTATTTCATTTTATTGTCCCGTGATCAGTTAATAATATATTTGGTAAGTCAAAAATTCAATTAGAATAATTTGTATGACTATTAAATTCAACAATTTGCATCTTATATAAAATATTCTAATCATATCAAATAAAAAATTATAAAAAAAATAAAAAGTCTTTCTCCTAAGTTATTTAGACAATCTAAAGAAGATTTAGAAAATAAGAGTAATCCTACTTTTTCACTCGAAATAGATTATATAATCTTTGTATAATTCAATTTTTTAAAATAATGTTGGTTATTATACCTAATAAAAGAATTTATAAAACCAATAAAAAGAAAAATTAAGATTTAATATTTGAAATATTTTAAGCACTTATTTTTCAAATTAATATATACTCAAAATTGTAATAACCCAAAGGAATTAATTTCAACTAGAATTAATTAATTTTATAGATAAATATTATAGTAATTGTTAAAGAGTTTAGGGTGATATTGATTGAAGTATTTTGATATATGAAAAGGTGTATTATTGTCAACTACATGCATTATCTATATCAAATTAATAAATGTCTTTCTTTTTAAAAGTAAATGTCTTTCCTACCTGTAAAATTATAATATTATTTTCTTATCTTTCTTCATTTAAATGGGGTCAAACTTACCTTTTCTTTTATCTTTATTTTATTAGTTACAAAGATAATAACAATATATAAAGAGAACAGTGATTTTATCAAAACGTTTAAAATAAGAAAGAAGAATAGAAAAAAAAAAGATGAATTCAAACTCGATCGAAGGAGATGTTTCAGAATCTTTAAATAGCGGGAGAGAGTCTGACTTATTTCCGCACCGACCTCAATTTCGTCACACTCCATATCAGATTCAAATGCTTGAAATGTATGAATATTTATATCTCATATAACATAGTCTTTTAATTTATTTATTCAAAAAGAAACATATAATAATATTTTCTCTCCTAAATATGGTTAAACTTTTTTTAAAAGAGAACAAATTTGTCCTAAATTGAATTTATTTTGCTAGATCTAGAGCTCTCAATCTTTTATTTTAATAAAAACATTTTTTTAAGATTATCTATGATAGATCTTAGATTTATATATGTCTATACAATTTATATATTTATTTTTACAATTCATTTTAGAATCCTGAGACTTTTACGAGAATACGACAAATTCATCTTTATTGTTTTTTCCAAGTAAATGTATTTAATGAATACTTATTTTTCATGAGTTTTAAATGAAGGTATTTCAACCAATGTCCACATCCAAACGAATTGGATCGTTGCCGAATCGGGCAAGACCTTGGCCTGACACCAAATCAAGTGAGATTTTGGTATCAGAATAAGAGGACTAATCTCAAGGTACAATGAAATCAATTTTAAGTTATTATATATTTCACTAAATAGTAATAAATAGTAATTGGATCTTTTTCATTTTAGGAATAATGTTAATTGGTAGTTGGCACATCAATAAATTGTCACACTTTCTTCTATTTAATTTTCATAACTTCTATTAAAATCACAAAAAGAAAATATAAAAGTTCAAAACTTTAGATTGGCTGAGTTGAATCCAACATCAAACTTCTTCTCATTGTCTGTTTTGCAATAATAAGTAAATATTTTTATGCAGGGAAAAAATGAAAAGGAAGAAGGATATACTCTCCGAGAGGAGAACGACATATTAAAAGTTGAGAGTCATTCTTTGAAAGAATTGATTGATGTGTACACGTGCAATGCATGTAAGGTTTTTACTCCGGCTGAACTCGAGAAACTTGCCAGTGTAAGACAACTTCAAGCCCAAAACTTGCAATTGAGGCATCAGGTTGTGTTCAATTATTTATTTTCATTTACTATATCGTGTACCTTATTTGTTATAAAACCCTAACTTAGATTTTTCAAATGTATTCGTTTATGTAAATTTACAATTGGGCGGCTGAATCAGTACTATGATGAATGTAATTCTACTATGGCCATGGGAATACCTGTCCAGCTAATCCAAGACTTCCTACCACCAATGCAAGTTCCTTCGTTCAATCAATCCAATGGAGGATTTTTAGGAGAATCATCAATGGAACCAATCAATCCCAATTTCAATAGTATGAATACAGTTATGAATCCACAACAAGATTCTGAGACGTGGAGCATGATGCAAACAATTGGGTTGGCTAGGGAGGAAGTAGTGAACCTATTGAATGTAAACGAGCCATATTGGCTAAAAGATATGACTGATGGAAGGTACAACATTCATAGGGATACATATAACGCCAAATTCTTGAACACAAGTGTCCGAGAAAATCGCCATCAAAATGGATTCCATACTCGCATTGAATCGTCGAAAGATGAAGCAATCTTGACAATGAGTGCTTCGAGAGTGGCTGAAATGCTAATGGATTCGGTTAGCCCTATATATATATATATTTTTTTTCTTTATTTAAATCTTATAAAACTTCTATGTTTTACTCTTAGCTTATCTTTTGTTTTTTTTTCACAGAAAATGAGGGTAGACTATATTTTCCCTACTATCATAACAGAAGCTTTCACAATCAAAGAATATGGAAATCAAACCTCGCCTCGCCAAGTCGGGAGTATAAAACTGGTATAAATATCGGTTATTAATGAAAAAATCACAATATTGAAAAGAAATTGGCTAAAATGGATGTGTTTGCTTGCTTGCAGGTTTTTGAGCAGATGCATTTACTTACCCCATTTGTTACTCCAAGAGATTATTGCTTTGTTCGTTTTTGTGAAAAGGTCACTGAAGGAATGTGGCTAATAGTGGAGGTCTCTCATGACTTTAACGACAGTAGTTTACAACTGAATTCCCCCTCTCGTGCATGGAGGCTTCCTTCTGGCTGTCTAATCAAGGATGTTTCTCATGGAGTCTCTCAGGTAATTAATGTTGTTTAATTAATGAATGAATCCCAAACAAGATTATTTGAAAATTAAATGGTTCCCTTTAAATGTTGTTGGTAGGTGACATGGGTGGAACATGTAGAAGTTGAAGACAATGTCCCAATTCATCTGCTTTATAAAGATGTGATTTTTCGTGGATTGGCCTTCAGTGCAGATAGATGGGTTCAAACACTATCAACGTCCTGCCATAGAATGAATTGTCATGATAATATCTTGCAAAACCAATTTGATAGCCCCCTGCAGAAGATGGGAGGTAATATATTATCTCTATCACTTTTCTTTCTTTTTTGAAAAGAAAATAGAAAGAAATATGTTTACATGATATATCTGCATCTTTAGTGCTAGGCGCTATGACGCAAGAAGATAGGAAATGTATAATGAATATAACCAACAAGATGAGGAAGAGATTTTGCGGCAACATGAACATGATAGACAATCTTGAAATGGTTCGACTGAATGACAAGAGGTTTATCTCTCTTCATGCCGAGATCAACAAAATGTTATCCCATCCAGTGGCCTGATTGTGAACGTTGCTACCTCATTTTGGCTTGACGCTCCATGTCAAGTGGTTATCGATTTCTTAAAAAATGTTAACCTAAGAGCTCAGGTATTGGTCATGATTAGCTGTGTTTTGTTTCTACTTTGTAATTGAAATTTAAATCTGGTTATTATCATTAGTGGGATGCTGTTTGCAATGGAGGAGCCGCGGAAGAGATTGTTTGCATTAGGTTTGGAGATCAACTAGATAATTCTATCTCTATTATCAAGGTAAATGAATATGAGACTAATTAATTACTTTATATTTTCTTTGAATATGAGATGGACTAAACATTGATATTATATTATATATTACAGCCTCATATTGAATCCACAAATAATCTGCTTGTGATCCAAGAGACTCTAGTGGATCCTCTTGGTGCAGTTATAGCTTATGCTCCTATCGATCGTGAAGATTTTATTGAGGAATTATATGGTTCTTGGTCAAAGCCTTTGCTTGTATCTGGTTTTATTATTTCTAAAGACGGAAACCCTGAATGCATGCGGATCAATCATGGAGGAGCTTCGACTTCTAGAAATGTTGCGCCAGCTTTTCCCAATGGTTCTCTCATTACGACAGCTTTCCAAGTTATGTCTTATTCTAAGGACATAAATATGGAATTCATGAACATTGTCACTTCTATTATTTCCACAACCGTGGACCGCATCAAATTAGCTTTCAATTGCCCTAATCCTTCTGTGTGATCCCTGAGGGTGTGCTTTTATATTTATCTATTTTATATTATGTTTTTATAAACTTCTACATTGAGAACATGGATGTTTCATTTTCTATTTTTATTATTATACAAATTTGAACTTAAATACTTTAAGCATTTTACTTGATGAATTTATTTCATAATATATGCATATTTTAATCACTAGAATAGGATGCGTATTAATTGGGTTGAGTAACTCATTATAGCAAAATAGTATAGTCTAGCTCACATTAATGTCCTAGTCATGTTTCACTCTTCAAAACCACAGCAAGAACCGTCTTTTATTTCCTTTTTTCTCTATCTTAAATCCATCTTCTCTTTCTATTTATTCATAGTTGGTTGCTCAGAACTCCCTCCGTGAGTATTTAATCCGAAATTCAATCATATTATAATCCAAAATATTAATTCAAATTGAATATTTTGGATTAAATTTAAATCGGATCGGATTAAGTTAGGATCGAATTAAATTATGATTGGATCACGATTATCCAAATTATCTAAATAAATATATTTTTCAATTTATTTTTTTCTTTAAATTAAATTTCACTTCACTTATTTCTATGTAGTTTAGTCAACCAGATTTTTTTTAGCATTTGATGGACTAATGCGAACCGAATCCAAATTACAAAATTGAATTAACTATTTCGGTTATAATTAAATTCGGATTAAGTTTAATTTGAATTAGATTTGAATAATTCAATTTATTTAAAATAATTTAAATTAAAATTATAGTTTTTTCTTCCTACCTAAGATTTTTCTCTCCTCTAACCAATTTTTTTCACTTCAACTTATTTGTTTCTTCATATATATATATATATATGTTAGGATCGGGGACGCCCTTGGAGGACCGGGGTGTTTCCGGTTTCAGGAAGGGTGACCGCTTACACAACACACACAACACTTTGGTGATAGTCCGGTTAGAGACTATAACCGTTCTCAGCACTACACAAACTGTCACAGACTCTTGAACCAGGTTCAAGGGCGGAAATGTCTGTTTCAGGTTGAAGCAACGTATGCGACTTTAGATGATGTTTTTAGAAGGAGTCGGTTTTATGGATATGAGTGACCGGTTTTCGGAGTACGATTAATTTGGTTTGAGGTTAGGCTAAGTAAGTAAGTAATGAAAGCAAAAGAAAGACACGAGACAAGGATTTTTTTATGGATGTTCGGAGCAAACCCTCCTACGTCACCCCTTCTTCTCAGGTTATGAGAAGGATCTCCACTAACTTTTATAGTTACAACAACACTGCCGGTCGAGCCCAACTTCGCTACTCGCCGGTTACACCAACTCACACTTTGATGTAATACAACAACTCAACACAACACGATACAGAAAGCTTCCGGTTTTAGACACACCGGTTTTGGAATGTAGAAGTTTATCTCTCTAACTTAATGCTTTGATGATTTGTTTTTCGTAATCTGTAATTTCACAACTGCGTTCGTAACTTGCATTAAATGAAGACGTTTCGTCTTCCTTTTATAGCTGTGAAGAGCCAACGGTCACTTTTCTTCTCTCTCCTCCGGGTTGGTTGATCATTATCACGCCGGTGCAGAGAGGTAGCTTGCACGCTTCATCTTCCTCAACACCTGGCAGTCATGCATGCAGCTCTAAGCAGAAGATGACATAGTCGGTTTTCAGATTTGGACACGTGTTGGACATCCACCTCGGGTTGTCAACTTCGGATCAATAAAGCATCATTGCTTTCCTCGCATGCTTCCGATCGGATCTGATCTTCTTTTATTCTTTCAAGACACGTTTCTTTCGTCATGGTACGTCACTCTTGAAGTTTGAATCTTCCGGTTTTGTGTCTTGTGCAGTATGATCCGGCTGGTATGTAAGTTTTTGTCTTTGCGGACCGGTCGCTTGAGAAAGTAAAAACCGGTTCCTCTGATCTTTAACTTGATCACTTGAAGCTGGTTTCTTTGAAGTATAGCAGCAACCGGTTTTGATACGCCAACCGGTTCATACGGTTTTGATCTGTATCTGCACATGAAAATTAACAGTTGTTTAGTTCGTCTGGCCGGTTCCAAAAATTAACTTACTTAATTTTTCTATCAATTTCTCCCTTTTTGATTATTTAGAATAAATATTCAAAACTTGTAATGAGTGGCCGGTTCCAAAAATTAACTTACTTAATTTTTCTATCAATTTCTCCCTTCTTGATTATTTAGAATAAATATTCAAAACTTATAATGAGTGGCCGGTTCCAAAAATTAACTTACTTAATTTTTCTATCAATTTCTCCCCTTTTGATTATTTAGAATAAATATTCAAAACTTGTAATGAGTGGCCGGTTCCAAAAATTAACTTACTTAATTTTTCTATCAATTTCTCCCTTTTTGATTATTTAGAATAAATATTCAAAACTTGTAATGAGTGGCCGGTTCCAAAAATTAACTTACTTAATTTTTCTATCAATATAGTATGTATATGTATATACGTATACATATGTATGTATATGTATACGTATATATATTTATACATATGTATAGATACCTATATGTACATAGGTACATACCTATATCTACGTATATACATAGTATATATACATATGTATATATATAATATATATATTAATGTTTGAATTAAAAAAAATTAATTAAATTATAGCTCTATTATCTTTTATATATATATATATATAATATACTTAATTTACTTTTTCATTTTTTAATTAAATGCAAATAAAATAAATAAATAAATTATAAAAAATATTATTATAGAATAATTTGAAGTTCACATTACAAATATATAAATATTTTTTAGTTTGGATTGTCCAAACAATATTCAATTTAATCAATATCCAATCCTTATTAATTAATAAATGTTTAATTAAGAATTGAATAAATTTAGTTTGGATTTAATATGGATTGAATAAAACGGATCGGTTTTACATGTTTACTCACCCCTACTTCTCCCTCTGATACAACACATTTGACCTCTATTTCTTAAGATATTTCGAAGATACCCAAACTCCAGTTCCCTACCTGAAGTGCGTTTCATGATTTTAGAAATATTGATTCACATTCTTATATACTCAAAGCAACTTCACTTTTTTCTCATAGATTTCATTGCAGTTTTGGTTCCGTGAGTAAAAAAACCGAAAAATGATTCATTCTCTTGCCCATTTTACACAATTCTCTACTCTTTTCGTCCAAACTACCTCTTTACCGTTTTACAATTTCTCTTCCCACTTTTTTATTCCCAACAACTATAACAATGCATCAAGACAGTGTTCAAAATTGATTTAGAATATTATAATTATGATATGTTCATGGTACAAAATCTTGGTACACAAGTATATTAAATAAAAGGAAACTATATCTTTTGATTTATAATCTTGATATAAAAAATAAGATTAACATAAAAAATATTAAATATTTTATATTAGATATTTTATTGTGGTCATACAAATAGGAAAATATGGTGACAATATTTTGGAGGCTCTTAAAGAATTTTGGACAAAATATTGATGTTGACATAGTTGTGACTTATTTAAAGATGGAACCAAACACTTTATAAAGCCAATTTTTGTCTTGAGAGCACCGTTTTCCTATAAGTTGTGTGTGAATTTTGATTGAGATTGAATCATTATAACACTCTTTTAACATTCTTTATAATAAAAATTATAACTCTCTTATGTTTCGAAAGTGGATGTAGGCATGTTTTGGTCAAACCACTATAAATCTTGTGTTTGTGTTATTTATATTTATTTCGTTTCTGCAATTTTTTGGTGTTGTTGTTCTTAGATTATGAGATACTTCATCTCATGATATCCCAACAAGTGGTACTAAAGAGAGACTCTTTGAGAAAAGAGAAAGCTTAAGATCTTGGAGTATTCTTTAAAGATTATTGACAAGTTTTAGGGAGGTTTCCAAATTTGTCGAGCTGCAATTTTTGTTGGTATGAATGATTATCAAGTTTGAGGTAAAGAAGTACGAGGTACTTGATGTCCATGAAATAAATCAAGATGACATATTGTAGATAAGAATACAAAGATGAAAACATATTTATAAGAGGTAAACAATTTCATGAGAAAGAAGGTAAAACAATAAGAGTTTTAAGTCTATCTTAAAGACTAAGAAAAATGTGAAGTACTTTCGGTGTTAAGAGGAAGGATGCTTCAAAAGAGACCGTCTAAATCTAAAATAACATACTAGAAAAGGTTATTAAGCCAATGTTGAGAAGGGATGTGAATTTATAGGGGTGTTTTCTATCATAACTAATTTTTCCAAAGGTGAGTGTATAATGGATTCATGGTGTTCTTTCCACATGACACTTTATAAGGAGTGGCTCCATGGGTACTAGAAGGAGAATGGTGGAATGGTGGAATGGTGTTGATAGACAACAATCATGAATGTAATGTTGAAGGAATTGGAGTCGTCCATATCAAATGGATGAAAGTGTTACCCTTGTTCTTCATGAGGTAAGATATATCCCTAAACTAAAGAAGAATTTGATTTTTCTTGGCAAGTTGGATCAACAAGGTTATGCTTGGAAGGTAAGAGATGACCAATTACTAGTGAGCAAAGTTACTTTAGTTTTTATGGAATGAGTAAAGAAAATAATGTGTATTCTCTATAAGGTAACTCACAAGTTTGTTTAGCTATTATCTCTGAGGTCACTAAATCATCAAGATTTTGGCTTCTAAGGATTGACTAAAAGGCTTCAAGTATTAGGTAAGAACCAAGTTTTTGGTTCAAGACCTTTAATTGATTGTAATGTAAAGTATTTCATTCTATTAATCAATTACTTCTTGAGAAGATCATGGGCAATAAATCACAAGAGTGGAGAAATTCAAAAGTTCAAAGATTATAATAGTTTAATGGATAATCAAGTGATTAAGAGGTTTAATAAGGTGATGAACTACATTGGTTATGAGTACGTAAACTTGGAGTTCAAATAACTAGGCAGGGCTCTCGGAATTGCAATATATTTCTCAGTTAAGGGGAAGCTTCAACAAATGGTGGGGAGGAAATTTCCAAAGTTAGCTACTTGATCAATAGAAGCTCATTAATTGCTCTTAGCTTGAATACAACAATTGAGGTATAAATTGGTTCATCTATTTCATATTCTCATCCAAAAAACTTTTGATTGTGTTGCATATGTGCATGTGAATAAAGGAAAGCTAAAACTAATGACAAAGAAATATTTCTTTATTGGATTTCTAGATGATCTACAATGGTATAGAGTTTGGTTGGAATAAAGTGGAGATAATGTTATGCTAGGTCGAGATGTGAAGGTTGACAAAGTTGCAACACACACAATGTAGACACAAGTAGTAGTGATTCAAGATGAATCACAACTCGAGGTGGAGATATGTCATCAAAAAGGAACACCACCAAGGGAGAATAAACATATGATTATTGAGATTTCTTCTAATATTGGGGAAGAGGATGACCTTGGTGAAAAGGTGTCATTGGCCATGGATGGAGGAAAAAATGTTACACAATAAGTGTTATAAAAAAATGTGTTTACTGATGAAAACATTGTCGACACGTTGACAAGGTAATCTTTCGGACTATTTGGAAGATTGGATTAAGTTAATAAGTGATTAAGGATTGACAAATTGCTAGTTAACACAAAATATTAATGAAATATCAAAAAGTGGAAGACTAGTAAAAAACACTTACAAACTTAGATGTTGACATCTTGAGAGCAACTCTCAAACGAACCAATAAAAAATCACTACATTATCTTATAATGTGATAAGATAAATAAGTCCTTGAGTGAGATTCCTAGTCATAAAACATGACTAGATTGGAGACTTGATTAATTCAATGGTGAGGATTTGATTACTTCTTTTGTTTTATCTTAATTGTCCATGAATTATGGATCATAGTTTAAATGAATGAGAATATTGATTTGTCCTCTTATTAAGAAGAGGATTGAGACCTTGAATAAGATTCCTAGTTATGAAAAAGGGGCTAGATGAGAGGATCGGTCAATTCGAAGGCGAATGTGATCATTAAATTGTCATATATTGCGAGAAGATGAAAGAGACCTTGAATACAATTTTTAGTAATAAAAAAGGGGCTAGATGAGAAACTCGGTCAATTCAAATTCAAATGAGATCATTGAATTGTTATCTAATTTGAGAAGATGAATGAGACCTTGAATGAGATTCTTAGTAATGAAAAAAAGGGTAGATGAGAGGTTCAGTTAATTCGAAAGTAACAAGATCAATAAATTGTCATCTAATGTGTTAAGTTGAATGAGACCTTAAATGATATTCCTATTAATAAAAAATGGATATTTTATTTTACAAGAACTATAGATATTTTATTCTTATAAAATGACGGGCTAAATGAGAGGGCCGATCAATTGAATGAAAGGATATTCGTAATTTTTTTCGAATAAACTATGGATAATCATTTGAAGCACACAGTGAAAACAATTAAAGAGATTTGGTAAATCTTGAAATGATATTCTTTAATTGCTAGTTGTTATGATATTTTTCAAAAATTAGTAGATTGCAAGTTAATTTGTTCAATGAGAAATATGATGTTTAAGTTGGTTGAGTGTGCAAAGTTCAAGGAAAGGTGGGTGATAAATGTTTTGCTAGATCTTAATCTTGAGTAAATAGATGTCAAGAGATACCTAATTATTTGGTACGAAGTAAACGATAAAAGTTCATCTTAGGTATTCTCGTCTTTTGATCAGTATTTTATTTTGAGCATGTAGACGATGAAAGTTCGTCTTGGGTGTCTTCAATTTTTAATAGATATGTGATTTTTAAAAAAATTAACAGTGTATGTTTTCTTGGAATCTTTACATCGGTGCCTTAAGCAATGACATTAAATGTTTGATACTTATTGATGAATCATTCATTTACAAGAACTAAGTATGACAATAATGTCTATTTAAAGGAGGTTTGTGCATCTTCCATTATTTATTTGTTATTATTTGATAATGACATGGCGAATGCTTGTATGGATATAAATGATATCATGGAATTAAAACATTATTGGGAAAGGAGTTTGAGATAAAAATTTTGGGTCATTCCTAAAAGTTTTAGGGTATGATATTCAATGGAATATGGAGATGAGATAAATTCACATTTTTCAAAGTGGATACATTGAGAAATTGTTTCCAAATTCCTTGTGGATCGCGCTAAGGGTGTTGGTGCTCATTTTGATATCTCATTTTAAAGTTTCTAGTGGAAACTTTTCAAAAATAAAAGAGAAAGAAAAGTATATTAAAAGTTCTCCTTATGCCAATGCCAATTTGAGTATATTGTATGAAATGGTTTATTTGTACAATGGGAGAACTAAGCACATAGATGTTGGGTTGTACTATGAGAGAGGCATAGTCAATGAAGAGAAATTGTTATCAATAGACAACAATGTTGTTGATATGCTGACAATTCTTTGATTTGGGAGTTGTGGAGACTTTTCTTGTTGGAAGAGTGGAATACAAGTGGAGATAGTTTGTAAATCAAGGTGGAGTGTTGATAATGGATTTATAATATTGAAATTATGGTATGTTCATGGTACACAATCTTAGTTCAAGGAAAGAGTATATTAAATAAAATTAAACTATATATTTTTGTTGTGTATAATCTTGATAGAAGGAAATAAGATTAACACAAAAATAAATTATATATTTTATAATGGTAATATAACTAAGAAAATATAGTTAAAATATTTTGGAGGCTCTTGGAGAGTTTTAGACAATATATTGATGTTGTCGTAGTTGTGACTTATTTAAAGGGAAAGAAGAATGGTTTATCAAAATCTATGAAAATTAAAACTAGAGAATAGTTTTACCTAAAAATGTCTTGTTTGAGAATATCAATGCAGATGTCAAAGACGGTGTCTTGTATATTACTTTACCAAAATCACCTCAACTATCCAAAATGATTGAGGTTAATGTTAAATAATTCTATTAAAAAGACTTTGTTTTAATATAGATGGATTTGTCATATATATATATATATACAATCATCTTGTTGAGGTGTTCATTGTCATTAGGTCAGGTTTTATCTTCTAAGTAAACGGGTCAGGCTTTTCTGTTATGAAAACGGGTTAGGGTATAAATAATTTTTTTTTGGTATTTTTCTCTTAACATAGGAAGTCTGAAAGAGAATGAACAGATCTAAGGTTTTCTGATTCCTTCTTTGTTCTTTGGCTGATCCAAAGAGAGAGGTTGAGAGTGAGATTTTGATTGTGGAGTATTCCAATCATTCATAGTGTAATCATTTATTTCATTAGAGAGCAGGGTTTGATTTCTAAGAAGATTCGTAGTTTTGTTATTGTAAAACTCAACAGTGGTATTAGAGTAGTATTGATTGGTTACCTGTTTTAATATTGGAGCAGAGTGCATTACTGGTTACCCGATGAAATTCAAAGAGGAGATCAACTAGTTTCTTTGTTGGGGTTTTCGTCAGTTGTGAAGACAATAATAATGGGGAAATCTAGACCTAATATGGTGAGTCTGAATGGTACCAACTACAGGAAATGTAAACTGATGATTAGTGATCTATTAGTTTCAAATGATTTGAATGAAGCAAATGAAAATGAGGGTGTTAGACCTGAGAGTATAAAAGAGGCTGACTGGAAAAAACAGATAAAAAAGCATGTAGCTTTATTCGTTCCTAGGTTAGTGTAAATGTTGTGATCTATGTTGAGAACGAGACTAGGTCGTATGGTGTGTGGAGAAAACTTGAAGCTCTCTACACTGGGAGGTCAGTAGGGAATAAAGCAGCACTGGTACGAACACTAGTGAATCTGAAGTACATTGATAATAAATCAATTTGCTGAGCACTTGACTGAATTTTAAAATATTTTGAATTAACTGAGTAGTATAAAGATAAACTTTAATGATGAGGTGCAAGAACTTTTAGTCTTTAGATCTTTGCCTAAAAGTTGGGAGACACTTATTATCACTCTCAACAACTCAACACCAAATGGTAAAGTCAACATAAAATTTGTCACCAGTTCCTTACTTGATGAGGAGAATCAAAAGGGGGATGAACCCTCTAAGTCTGATATGTTGGTGACTGATAGAAGAAGATCAAAGGATAATAGAAGTGGTTCGAGTATGGGTAAATCTAAAAGTAAGTCTAGAGCTCCGAAGAAGGATGATGCTTGCCATTAATGTGGCAAAATGGTTCATTGGAAAAATGAGTACTGGAAATTTAAAAATGATAAAGCAAAGGGTACGGTGAAGCCCAGAGAAAAGAAAGACCGGAGTGCATATACATCTACTTGTGCTTTAGATGGTGAACTAACATATGCTTATAAATGTCAAGACTCCTGTCTTAGCACGTCTTCAAATGAAACAACATGGATTGTTGACACAAGTTCATTATTACCTATTACTTCACACAAATGTTACTTCTAGTCCTATAAAGTTGGTGATTACGGTGATGTTCACATGGGAAACAATGGTGTGTCCAAGATAGTTGGTCTTGGTGATATTAGAATCGAGATAAATATGGGATATTTCCTGATTTTAAGAGATGTAAGACATGTTCCTAACTTGAGAATGAATTTAATTTCTGTAGGTAAGCTCAATGATGGAGGCTACCATAATATTTTCAAATGTGGAACATGAAAGATATGAAAGGGCTCCTTGGTTGTTGCACGAGGTAAGAAATGTTGTTCTTTATACAAGACAAATTTGAAAATTGTTTATGATGTAGCATATTCTGTTGTGATGGAGTCATCCTGTGAGTTATGGTACAAGAGACTATGTCACATTAGTGAAAAGGGATGAATGTTTTGATCAAGAGGAATGAGATGTCGAATCTCAAGGATGCTCATCTTGAAAGGTGTGAGTATTACTTGATGGGTAACCAGAACATAGTCTCTTTAACTAAGTTGATAGTAGAATTGAAAAAGAATGTTATTGAACTGGTCCATACAAATATCTATGGTCCTATGAAGATTAAATCCATAAGTGATGCTTCTTAATTTGTAACCTTCATAGATTATGTATCTAGGAAGGTTTGAGCCTATGCTATAAACCCAAGAATGATGTTGCAACAAGATTCAAGGTCTTTCACAAGTTGGTTGAAAGAGAGACAAGCATAAAATGATGAGGGTGCGGTCAAATAATGGGGATAGTACATATGCTCATTTGATGATTATTGTAAAGATCAGGGTATTCGACATGAATAGACTGTGCCCAAGACTCCACAACAAAATGGAGTGACCGAGAGGATGAACAGAACAATGTTGGAACGAATGAGGAGTATGTTCTCACATGTCAGGTTGGCTAAACATTTCTAGGCTGAAGCCATGAGCACTATAGTGTATGTAATCAACCATTCTCCCTCCAAGTCATTGCATAATAAGTGTGCATAAAGCATCTGGTAAGGTAAAGATGTTAATAATAACTATTTACGTGTTTTTAGTTGTAGAGTCTTTGTGCATGTTCCAAAAGATGAGTGGTCAAAAATAGATGCAAAAACGAGATAATGCATATTTTTGGGTTATGGTCATAAAAGTTGCGGATACAAGTGTTATGACCTAGTGGACAAAAAGGTTTTGATAAGTCAAGATGTAGTATTCCTTGAAGATTGGACTATTGAGAATTTTGAATCATACGTGATCTTCTTGGTCTTGAGATGACTCATGATGTTGAGAAGACAAGGTCAGATGTAGCTTCAGACTCGGATAGTGATGATGATGTTTCTTAGGGTCAATCTATAGGCCATGGAAATGATACAGAAGCTGATCTTGGTGATAATATCGAGGCTGAATTTGAAGTTCAACAAGAAGATGGAAATCAAAAAAATCAATAAATAGAGGTACTTAGAAGGTCTACTAGGAAGAAACGATCAAGTTCTAATTATCCAACTATATAATATGACCTTTTAACTAATTGTGGGGATCTTGTATACTATAAGGAGGCTCACAAGGAAGAATGGCTAGCTGCCATGGATGAAGAGATGAAGTCATTGCTAAAAATGACACATATGAACTGGTAGAAAGACCAAAGAACAAAAAGGTATTATAAAATAAATGAGTGTACAAGATCAAGCAAGAGGGTGATGATAGAAAGTTAAGATACAAGGCTAGGCTGGTTGTCAAAGGTTTTGGCCAGAGGCATGGAATCGATTATGATGAGATCTTCTCAACGATAATGAAGATGAATTCTATCTAGGTGATGTTAAGTCTAACTATTTGTATGGATCTTGAGGTTGAACAGCTTGATGTCAAGATTGCACTTCTCCACGATGATTTGGATGAAGATGTTTATATGGAGAACACTGAAGGTTACAATAAGAATTGTGAGGAAAGAAAGGTGTGCAAACTTGTCAAAAGTCGGTACGGTTTGAAGCAAACACCAAGACAATGATATCTTAAGTTTGAGTCATTCATGATCATCCATGGGTACATGAAGACGTCTACAGATCACCGTGTCTTTGTGCAAAAGTTTGTTTCTAATGATTTTATTATACTTCTTCTATATGTTGATGACATGATAATTGTAGGGAGTGACAATCTCAAGATTGCCAAATTGAAAAAGGATTTGACCAAGTCTTTTGAGATGAAAGACTTGGGTCCAACAAGAAAATTTTTTGGAATACATTTCATTCGTGATCGGGTGAAAAAAAGGCTATGGTTGTCTCAAGAGAGATATATTGAGAAGATTCTAAAAAGGTTTTGTATGGACAAGGCAAAGCTAGTTGCTTTTCCATTGGCTATACACTTGAAAATAAACAAGACAATGTCTCTTAAGAATGAAGATGAAATACAAGAAATGTGCAAGGTTCCATATATTTCAGCAATAGGTAGTGTGATGTATGCAATGGTCTACACAAGACTGAATATAAATCATGCGGTTGGAGTAGTTAGTCGTTTCTTTTCAAATCTCAGTAAGATACATTAGGAAACGGTTAAGTGGCTAATGAGATATCTTCGAGGGACCTCCGAATATGCTTTGTGTTATGAACTGGATCACCACATATTGAAGGGTTTTCTGATTCAGATATGAGTGGTGAAATTTTGACCTAAAAACGGTTTTGAGAAATTGATCTTTGCAGAGATCGATTGATCGTGATTATGGTTAGGGCTTTTATTCCCTACAATTATGAGTTGATTGCAACTTATAGATCACGATTTCATTATCTGTATCAAAAGACACAAGACCTACTATTCTTGACCAATTCGAGAACACTTGGTTCCCAACAACCGAGTCATATAGAATCGGGACCGAGAACATGACCGAGAATAAGGATCGATGTTCTTCAGTTAGGACCAAGATCGTGGACCAGTGTTCTTGAGAAATGACTGAGGAATCCGGTTGAGGTTTCTAACCTCAGACCGAGAGGTCTGACCTTGGACCGAGCCTCCTAGGTCCACGACCAAGAAACCTAGACCTAAAACTGAGCCTCCTAGACTTAGGACTGAACAACCCAGGTTCATTACGAGCCTCTAGAACCCCAAGACCGAGCCCTTCGGTCCATCGACCGAATAGTCCGACTTCGAGACCAAGCCTCCCGAACCCAGGACCGAGCCCTCCAGATCCATGGACTCCGGTCCTAAGGCCTATTTGGTTCCACTTTTCAAAATCCAAAATTATTTTTGTAATTTTGAAACTTCAATCCATTTTTAAATAATCCCGAAAGGGTTTTTTACTTAGTTTTATATTAACGCAATAACATGTTCTCTCTTTTAAATAAATTTGTATAATTATTTACGTAATCTAAACATATTCTTGTTTAGGACACCAGACTACTAATTAAAATTAATAAATGTTATATATAAATCTAATAGCCAGACACTGTTTTAATAAAATAAAACCGTTATTTGAAGGGCGCGGAGGACATAGTGCGAAAGTCTTTTCTCGAGTGTAACAAAAAACGAACTCCTTATAGAGACTCTGGTATAAAATACGTTTATACAAGTACTTTTTTTTGATGATTTTCTTAAAAATCATTTGGCAACTCTATTTTCAAATAAATATTATTTTAAATTAGTTATATTTTATTAATTTAAACCGACTTTTAACCAAATTGTTATTTGGTCCTTAGATTATTAAAATTTTAATAAAATTAATTATTTTTACATTATTAATTTTAAAAGCTTTCAGATATTTTCAAAATTTTTTAAAATAATGTGTTCTTTTAAAAGACACCGAATACGCAAACAAATGTTGAAACGCTTCGAACATCAAGCCACTCTGCGATTTCCCGTATTATCACATGTCATCTAAACACATGCTAAGCTACGGAAAAGAAATATCTTGTGGATTACAATGTAATTCTTTTATTTCAAATATATTTACTTATCTATTTCAATTTTTAATAAAAATAATATATATATGATTTTTAGGTTTTAGTTTGATTCAAATCAAGAATTTATTAATTTATTTTATAAAATATTTTATAATATTGAACAAAATAATATTTGAAATACAACTTTATTTAAATTCAAATAATTTTAAGTGAACAATTTTTTTGTTTATATAATTTTTTTATAAATTTATTTTGACAAAATAAATAATTTATTTATGACCTATTGTTGAAAAGAAAGAAAAATATATATATATTAAAGGTAAATAGGTGGGAGACTAATTCACCAAATTTGTAATATTATATAGTCATATACGTTTGTATGAACTTTTTATAATTTATAGGATTAAATGAGCCAGTAAATATTTCAAGGGACATTAGCTTTCCAAAAACAAATATAATATTATTAGTTATATAATTCATTAATAAATATATATTATAAATAAGTAATATACGATTCTCTCAATCATATTAATATTTTTTAAATTTTAATTTTCAATAGGATTTTATATTTAAACTTATAAATAAATTTTTATATTATTAAATATTATTATTTAATAATGGTTGGAGATTATTCACTTATATATGTAGTATAAATTAAATTGTTAACAATTATTAATTTATTTATTTTTAATTTGAATAAAATATTAAATACTTTAAATTAGTCTAATATGTTGGAAGTATTAAGTTATTAATATTTAATTAACTAAATATGTTAACGGTGAAATTTTTTTTATTTTTTATTATTTTAAATTAATGTTATTTTATTAATATATTTTTTTAATGATATTTATTAATTTAACACTTTAAAAATATATTATTTATTATAATTATAAATATATATTATTATATAATTAAATTTAAATTATTATCATATATTTATTATTTAATGTATTAATAATAATTTAAATTATAAAATATTTTAAAAATAAGTAAGTAAATTAATAAAAATTATAGGTGAAAGAATTATTATGAGTCACATTTTTATTCATATAATTTATTTTTTTATATTATTTTTTTATTTTAATTTATATTATTTAATTTAATATTTTATTTTTTATTTTAATTTAGTATATTTAATTCTAATTATATATATTACATTTATAAAATTAAATAATTTATTAATTAAATGAGAATCTAAATAAATTTAGAAAGGTGGGGTAGTTTAAGAATGTTGAATAACTTTGGTAAAAAAAAATAGAGATCCTAGTAAATTTAATGGATTTGTAGTTGACATATTTATAAATATATTATTATATTATAATTTCATAGAAAGGTAAAAGTGAGTAGAAATTATAAATATATATTATTATATTATTAAATTTAAAATTATTATTATATATTTATTATTTAATGTATTAATAATAATTGAAATTAATATAAAATAATTAAAAAAATTTAAAATAAATAAGAAAAATAATAAAAAATAATAATATCGAAGAAAATTATTAAAAGACTCACCATTTTAAATAATTTATTATTTTATATTGTTTAAGTTAATGTTTTAATATATTGTCAAGAATATTGAATATAGATCCTCAATTGAAAACACAAACAATCCTTCATCACATATATCACTCAAAATACTTATCATGTTCTTATTCATCTTCATCATTCCAGTCAAACTGAGGCAAACATGAATATCATTTAAAGCATCCCATTCACATTCAACAAATTCAAGCCTTTAAAACATGTTTTCATGATATCATTTTCAACTATTCACCAAGATATGAAAGCATGTGATCATTCAAAATAGTCTAGCATTGGTATCATTCAAAGTGAATTATCAATTCAATTAGTCATTTTTTTCCAATTTGAATCATCAAGCATTCTCCCTTAAAAATCTTTAAAAATAAAATCAATTTAATAAATTTAGAAAGAATTTATAAATATTAATTCGAAAAGAGGAAGAGTGGTTAATTAAATATTTACCTTCAGCAATTGTTTCTCTCTCTCGATAAACTTAACGATTCTCCATTAAACGTCATCTTCAACACAACAATATGCCCAAAGCTTTAGAAATTTTATAAACCCTTTCTCTTCATCAACTCTTTATAGTGCAAGTTCTTAATAGAATAATTAGGCTTATGAACATCTGAAGATAAGATGTAGATATCCCTAGCATCCATGAAGTATTGGGTTCGAGAGCCCGTTCCGCGACAAGTTCTATCCTCCTTGTTAAATTGGTTGAATGTGTTTGCAAATTATGTTCTTAACCCGATATTAGTTGCAATCTGAATGAGAAACTTAACCAAATCCCTCTCTCTCACAAGGTGCTACCCTAGTCATTCAGTTTATCCGTAGATTAATTATTCGTTCCAATTACATATGAATGTATTGGGTGCTTTCTTGCCAGCATTCCTTCCTCTTATAATTCGATCTAGAATTACCCACTAAGGTTGAAAAGAATTTGGACAATGTCGAACTAACACTATCACAATGTAAATGGTCTCTCTCAAATGTAGAGAGGCCAAAACCTACTACCTTCTAGCGTGACAAGACATGCACTTTAATCAGCTTGCATATATATTTTTATTATGATATCTCCGCTCATTATGTATACAAATACTAGTGTTGAGAATATGGTATTTTTATGGTACACAATCTTGATATAAAGAAAGATTATATTCAACCAAAGAAAACTATACATTTTGGTTAAGTATAATCTTGATATTAGGAAATAAGATTAAGACAAAAAGAAATTTGATATTTTGTTATGAAAATACAATTAGGAAAATATGGTAAGAATATTTTGAAAGCTCTATGAGAGTTTGAAAAGATATTGATATTGATCTAATTGTGGCTTATTTAAAGGTACAGTTGGACACTTTAGAAAGCCAAGTATTTTCCTTGGGTGTATCGCCTCCTTGTGAGTTGTGTGTTAGCTCTAATTGTGAGAGAATCATTGTAACACTCCTCTAACATTTTTGATAATATAGTTGAGAGTCTCTTTTGCTTTGAAAGTGGATATAGGTTTGTTTTGGCAGAACAACTATAAATCTTGTGTCTGTGTTCTTAAGTGGTTATATTCCATTTCCACAATTGTTCATTGTTGTTGTTATTTTGCATTAAAGGATACTTCATCTCCCGATATCCCAACAAGTGATATCAGAACAAGGTTTTTCGAGAGGAGAGGAAGTTGAAGAGCTTGAAGGATCATTGAAGGTTTCTTGACAAATTTTATGGAGGTTTCCGAAAATGTCAAAGTTATAGTTCTTGTTGGTATGATTGTCTGCCAAGTTTAAGGTGGAAGAAGTACGAGGTACTTGATGTCCCAGGAAAAATAGTGAATTGTAGACAAGAAGAAAATGAGGAAGACATATCTGTAAGAGGTAAACAACATCATGAGAATGAAGAAAATGTAGTAAGAAATCTAAGTCTATGTTGAAAACTACAGAAAATGTGAAGTGATTCCGATGTTAAGATGAAGGATACTTTAGAAGAAATTTCCTACAACTAAAGAAGCATACTAGAAAATGTTGGGTTTAGAAGGCAAGAAATGGTTCATTGCTAGTGAGCACAATTACTTTAGTTGTTATGGAAGCAGTAAAGAAAACAATGTGTATTCACTACAAGGTAACTCACAAGTATGTTTAACTATTATCTCCGAGATCAATAAATATACATCAAGGTTTTTACATTTGAGGTTTGTCCTCAAAGACTTGCAAGATTTGAGTAAGAAAGGAGTTCTTGGTGCAAGAAATTTAACTCATTTTAATGTAAGGTATTTTATTTTATTCATTAATGAGCTTTTGAGGAGGTCATGGGCAATGAAGCACACGAGTGGAGCAAATTCAAAAGTTCAAATATTAGAAGATTTTGGAGGAGAATCAAGTATATAAGACAAATAAGAAGACGAGTACTTGCAATGATTATGAGTACATAAATTTGGAGTTCAAAGAATTAGGCAAAGCTGCCGAAATTGTAAAACACTTCTTGGTTAAGTAAACGCCTCTACAAAATGGTAGGGAATAAATTTCCAAAGTTAACTACTAGATCAATAGAAGTTCATCAATTTCTCTTTGTTTGAAGACACCAATTGAGGTATAGAATGGTTCATTTAATTCATATGCTTATTCAAAATTCTATGATTGTGTTGCATATGTGAATGTGAATGAAGGGAAACCGAAACCAAAGGTAAACAAAATTATCTTATTGGATTTCCAATAATGTCAAAGGTTATAGAGTTTGGCTAGAAAAATGTAGAGATAAGGTTATGCTAAATTGAGATGTGAAGTTTGACAAAACTAGAGCACATGGAGACACAAGTAGTGATTAAGAGGAATCACAACTCTATGTGGAGATATGTAATAATGAGACTATTGAGATTTCTTCTAATGATGGGGAGGAGGATGACATTGGTAAGAGGTATCATTAGCCATGAATGGAGGGAAAAATGGTACACAACAAGTGTTATCAAAATGTGTTTACTAATCATAACATTGTCGACATGTTGATAAGGCAATCCTTCGGGCTAAATTGCAAGATTGCATTGAGTTGGCAAGTGATTAAGTATTACTATATTGCTAGTTAACACACAATACGAATGAAAGACCAAGAAGAGTTAGACTAATGAAAGAAACTTATAAGTTTAGGTGGAGATATCTTGAAATCAACTCTCAAAAAAATCAAGAAAAATAATTATATTATCTTCTAATGTTAGAGGATGAATAAGACTTTGAGTGAGATTTCTAGTCATAAAAATGGGCTAGATGAGAGGCTCGATCAATTCAAAATTGGTGATTTGGGTACTTCTTTTGTTCTATCTTTTATTGTCATGGATTATAGTTAAGTTGAATGGGCTAGATGAGAGGCTCATCAATTCGAATGTGAATGAGAACATTGAATTGTCATCTAATACGAGAAGATGAATTAGACCTTGAATGTAATTTCTAGTCATAAAAAAAGGCTAGATGAGAGGCTCGATCAATTCAAATGGAAGAACATTCACGATTGCTTACGAAGAACTATGAAGCATGGTGAAAAGAATTGAAGATAGTTAGAAAATGTTGAAAAGATAATCTTGAATTACTATTGTTTTGACATTATTCAAAATTAGTAGTCTTGCAATTTGTTTAAGGAGAATTGTGCGGTTTAAGATGCTTGAGTGTGCAAAGTTGAAGGTAAGATGGGTGACAATTATTTTTCTAGATCTTGAGCTTGAATAAAATGATGTTAATATCACCCAAAATAAAGCAAGTTTTAAAATTTAGACGAGTCATTCCAACATATCACAAAGGAAGTGGATTCAAAGGTTTTCTCATTGAGATTTAAAAGAACTAAAATTGACAAGTTTTGAAACTTTTATGTGATAATTCATCGAAATTTAAAATAGAATTCAAAATGGATAAGAAATTAATGATTTAAGGATACAAAATGTGACAACTTTGACCTTTAACATCTATTTTCCAAGAATATTTTGGTCTTAATCTATGTGATTAATGCCATTATTTATTGCAATAGGTATGATTCTACATTTCTTAGAATTGCAACAATGGTAAAGGGAATTATAATTTCCCAATTATCTTATAGGAAAAAATAGTAACAAATAGATGGTAAAAGAAACAATTGAGTTGCTATTCATTTTTTGGTTCTACAAGAGCCAACTAAAAATTATTTGATTAATAATTAAAAACAAATGAGGAAATATTCTATTAAATGTAATTATTTGATTATTAATTTGTAAGCATGCATTTTCCCATGAATGCATATAGTCATATTAGTAATAGAGTGGATTTGAGTAAAGATTGGATTAGGTTGGCAATTTCACTACTCATGCTAGATCTAAGATAAGTTTTATTTCTTACTAACATGAACAAATAATTTAGAGCATTAGAAAAAATTATATATAAATTTATATATAACCTTTATTGGATTTATGCCCAAAGTAGTATCATACAATTAAAATAATATGTATGCATAAGAATCAATCCCACCCCAATTTCACCTTATGCCAAAAAAGTCTATATATATTACATTTTGAAACCAAACTATAGTTATTCAACAACACAATGTAGAGATGAATCTCAATTATCTATAACTAACATCATATAATAGAAGATAAAAGAAAATGATAACTATAAACTCATTTTTGCACGCTTACAAGTATTCATAAGCTCCACCGAGGTTTTTGCATCGCATTTCATCAACCAACCTATATCTATTGATTCATCTTTGTTTCTAATTTCAGGTCTATAATCTTCGGATAAGGTAAATTTTGTTCAACTTGGAAAAAAAACACCAATGAGGGATACCCTTGCCTCATGCATATGAGAAACATTTTCAATTACAATCCTTGCTCTTCCAAATAATGTGATAAGTGAACTTTTACTTTCGGGAGACAATTTAATCTGTAGCTTCTGAGTAAGTTTCTAGTTCTCTTCTATCCTTGAGTAATAAATACTCATTTAAAGGATATCTAATAAAAGATTGGTGCTCCATTTTAGATATTTCAAAGGTTGTTCAACTATCATCGATGTATTTCTTCCTCAATGTGTTTAGTTGCCTTGTCGTCGTTAACACCATTACCATATCCTTAATTAGTGTCTCACTCATTATTAAAATTCATGTCAAGTGGAGTTGCACCCAGGGACGAACCCAGAATTTCGAATTGGGGTGGACTTGAAAAAAAAATTAGGTTGGGCTTAAAATAATAACGAATTTTTTTTGAAAAAAACAAGTATATAAAAGTAAAGTTTTACCATTTTTTTAATAGTTAGATAAAAAAAACAATGAATTATATTAATTTTTTTTAAGAAATTAAGGGTAATATCATATTTCTACCGTAAAAAAAAAATAAATAAAAAATATTTCGGGGTGGGCTGAGTCCCTACATAGATTCGTCCCTAGTTTCACCTAAACTTACGGGATTTCAGTAGAGGAACTAGTTTTTTCAACCTTGTCATTATCACCTGTAATGGTCTTTTAGAAATACAACATCTCTACTTATCACAATCTTTTTCATCATCGAATCCCATAACTTGTACCCAAACTCTTTGTGACCATACCCCATGAAGACAAATCATTTTTCTTTATTGTCAAACTTTAATCTTTCATCTTTTTGGGATATGAACGAACACACTACTATCAAAGACTCTCAAATTCTTGTAGGAGACATTTTTTCCTATCCAAATCATCTTCAAAACGTTATTATTCAATGATGATGCATGAGAATTCAATATTTTCTAATAGTCATCACTCATCGTGTATGTCTTTTTCATTGCTTGTAGAGGCCTAAATAAACTCTACACATCAAGGTATCAAGCATTTTGAATTTCCACACCGAAAAAAATGTCGTTGTTAGCTTAATCATCCCCAATTGAACTTTTCTCCTTCATTTGGCACACAAAAATTTGATCAATCCAACCAAATGAGTTGATAACAATTATAAGATTATGATTTCTCTATATATATTATAGGATTATGATTTCTCTCTATATATATATATGAGCTGGACCCAACAATTTTAACATTTACAAATTAAATTATTAAGAATTCATTATGAAAAAGAAAGAATCACGGATATAATTGATAAAATTATTAAAAAGTGTAGATAAAGAAAGAAAAACAATTTCAAAATACTAAAATGGAGACACTATGCCCGATTCTAAGAAATAGTAGAGGTTGCTGGTAACCTGTGTTAGAATTATTTATAATATTTGAGTACATATATTATTTAATAATTATATATTAGTTATTATCGTAATAAATATTAAAGTTCAATCAAAGTGATCTATTAAAGTATAAATGTAATGAGATTATTTAGACATTTATAATAAATATGTCGATAAATATTAAAGTTCAATCAAAGTGATCTATTAAAGTATAAATGTAATGAGATTTTTAGACATTTATAATAAATATGAGGACATATTTGTGTAAAAATATAAATATCATTTACTATTTTGTTGATTGATCGAAAAATAATTGGCATATTAGGGCTAGGCAGGGACTGATGTACCCACCCTTAATTTTCTTTTTTTAATATATTCTTTTCAGTTTTCTTTTCCTTTCAAATGCAAGTATATATATATTTAGAAATTTCTAGTCATTATCTTCACTTTTGTTTTCAATTTTTTTTTCTTTTGAATGCAAATGTATATATATATCCTTTTCAATTTTATTTTTCTTTCAAATGCAAGTATATATATAATTAAAAATTATTCCTAGGCATTAGCTTCACTTTTCTTTCTAATTTTCTTTTCCTTTCAAATGCAACTATATATATATAATTCTAAAATATTTTTAACAATTATTTCCTTCTCACAATTTCATGTTTATTTCACTAATTTATATTCTCGTACTTTTCTATTATCTAATTATTTTCATTTAAATTTTAATATTTATTTTCTATTTCTCAAAAGAGGTAGAATTTAATCTTCTTTAAATTATTTTTTCTAATTTTCTTCCCTAATTTCTATCTCTTAAATGATGTATTTGTTAACTTAATCATATATATAAATGATATATTTGTTAACTTAATCATGTATATGATATTTATAATTGATTTTATTATGTTTGATTGAATATTATAACTTTGAAAATTTATCATGTTAGACACACTTTTTTTTCATCTATTTTTTTTATAATTGAACTCTAATTGTTCGATAAAATGTTTACTTAGTTTTAACATTACATTTTACCGCTATAATAGAGCAAATATTTTCAGCAATGAAAGAGGTGAAAACAAAATTTCGCAATAAAATGGGAGGGTGATTTTTTAGTCGATTGTTTGACACTCTATATTGAATTAAATTTATATTTTATTATAAATGAATTATATGTTTTTAAAATCCGGTATAACTCAACTTATTTAAATATTATATAATATAATGTACTTGACTAAATTTAAGCCCACCCAGTGTTAATTCCTGGGTCCGCCCCTAGGCTAGGTCCCCAAGCTATATAAATAGCGTGGATTGAAAGACTTAATCTCGCTCACATTAGTCATTTCGATCTAGATCTAGAATTAGGAAATTCAAAATCGAAAGAATCTTCGAAAAATTACGAAAAATAATTTAATGAACCGTTATTCATTAAAGATTCAGGTATATTTCTGCAACTAAAATTTATCTTAATTTATTGACATTTAGTATTAAGATTATTGATTTAAAGAATTTATTTGCTCTGCTTCAACATTGGAACTCGAAATTGACCTCTAACCCTCTTCATGTGGGGATTTTAATATTTTATGGAATTGTATTTGTTATTATATTTTATTTTACATGTTTCATGCATTATTATTAATTATGAAAATATAGTCATAACTTAAATTTGACTTTGGTAATTATATTTATGTTTACCTTGACTTATGTGGCATTAATGTTTACTTAGGAATAAGGAAAATAGTTTTATCCTTGCAAAGAATTATAACAGATTTTTGTGAGAGAACAATTTTTTGTGAGAGTTTCTTTTCCTTCATTGGTTACAATTATGGTCAAAATAAATAATCATAAATAAATGAGAGCGCATATATAGAACTTGGGGTGTAATTAAGTGCTTCAATTTAGTTGTTTAAAAATATTCATCCAATCCATTTGCATCGGTGTTTCAAGATTTTTAAATTGGCGGTTAAACGACAATTCAATTTGGATGGGTAAAAGGTTGACTAGTTTAGTCGATTTTCCAGTTTGAATAGTTGTAGCTTTGAAGTTAGCTCTACCAAACTAAGAAAAATCTTATATATATGATGTTTAATAATGTGTTGAGATGATATTATTTTATGATGGTGTATGAAAATGAAATATAAATTATTTTAACAACAAAATATAAGACTATAAAAGTATAAATCCACATAAATGTTCATTAATACTGTTATTATTCATAACAAATGTGCCACATTATTGGAAAGGAATTTGTGACCATTCATTTTTTAGCATTTGATATTACAAAAGCAATATGTGTGCAAAATAAATTACACATCAACCTCGCTAACAAGAATAGAAGTGATGTAATCTTTAGCTTTGGTTTTAGAATTTGTGTATCCATCTTCTTCCTTATACATCATGTCCATGTAACGAGCCATATTCATCACCCGACTAAGTATATTCATTGGGACCTTTGTTGGACGAATACACTCAAAGTTGATATCTTTCCAAGCATCAGTTATTTGTTTCCGCAGATTAATTGTCGCCAGCTCCTCCAACACGTCGTGTTGGTTCATATAGCACTCTACTGCAGATGCAACATGCTCTCTTTGTTGTTCAAACTGTAAACATTTAGCAAATATAAGTTAAACTTATTTTCTAAAATGAAAAACAATTCAACTATTGATATAATAATTATTTCCAAACTTAAATCCTAATATCTATAATATATATTGTTGTCTACCTTGAAACCAGCAACATCATCAACTAGTCTAACAATGACACTTGTAGCTTGGATGATGAGTGGGTCACTAAGCATCCATTCAAAACCTTCTTTGGTAGCTAAATTAGAGTGCATTCCTAACAAGAAAGCGATGGACATAACTTTGACAGCAGAAGTTATCTTTGCCACATTCATATATTCCTCTAGGGTGGGAATATAACTTTTGTGAAGCCATGTTGCTTCGTCCATATAGCCGTTGGCCAAAACCTTTATCTGTTATATATAGAGAGTCTATCCATTATCATTCATACAAATTGTTTTTACAATAATATAAGAAATAAACAAGGAAAATACATTTCCTTATATGGAAATGATGAAATGAATGATATATAAGATACTGTTAAAGTTTGCAAAACTCGATTTCAACACTTGCAGAAATTGTACCAAAGAAATTATTTGATTCAATTATGTTTAGTGTGGAGCACATAATAAAGAATTCATTATAAGTTGTAGTATTAGTATTTCTGTTAAAGGGTTGTTTGACATTATACACACCAATATTGATAAAAACATACCCATTAAATCAAATCATAAATACACAACTTTTTTTCACCCATCCGGCCATCCCTACCCATAAAAAAACATTAAGCATGCTAGCCAATACTCTTTAACATATTAATATCTTTTTTTGTGAAAATAAAAGTAGTGTGATGAGAGAACTTCCCAAGAATACTTGTTTCAATTACATCAAATGATAAACTTCAGTTCATTTTATTAATAACTCAATAAAGATTACCGAGTGTTTGATATGTTTGACGCCATGCAAGATACCTCGATGGACACTCTCCTTCTCCAACCATTTATAAAAATCATCAAGTATTTGGTAAAAATATTTCATGTATTCCGGTAATTGATATAAGTAATTTGACAATCCATCGAATTCATTTCTCTCCCAACTGAAAAGATGTGTTAGCTCATTATAAACAAATGTCATCTAATATTTCATGTAATGATGCTGAATAATATATACCTATTCATTGTGTTGGTGAAGAGCACGAGTTCTTCCCAAGTACCATAAGCATCATATATATCATCCATAACAGATAAAAGGGTAATTACCATAGTTATTATTGTCCTTCCATATGCATATTGAGGCTCAAAATAAATTCCGATACTCCATAAGTAACATTCCACCAATCTGTCCCTTGCGAAGGGGAATTTATTTGTTAAGTCTAAATCTTTCCACCATCTACAAAATAAAAGTTAATTAGTTAAGAGCACATTTATTATATTTGTTAATAATGACACAAGTATCATGTATTCGAACCTAGTGAGTTCACCAAGCTCTCTTTGGTGCAATTTCTGCAAGATGTTGAAATCGAGTTTTGCAAACTTTAACAGTGTCTTATCATGCATTTCATCATTTTCGTATAAGGAAATGTATTTCCTCGCCTCTATCCTTATCAATCCCTTATGGAATGACTGGTTGAGAGCATGTTTTACTTGTTCAACAAGACATGATTTGGTTATGAGATCATTATGCAACATAGCCTCAAATTGACTTGTGGTAAAGATTAGGGCTTTCTCCAACAAGTCTTCACCTCGTAGTCTGAAATGTGTCGCCTCATACAAGCTTAACATCCCCTTTATATCACTTGTTATGGTGGTATTGAATTCACCTTTGTGATTAATGAATTTCTTGAATATATCCTCTATGATAAAATTAATCAGATGAAAATAAACACTAAACTTTTATATAGAAAGAATAAATAAGAAAAATGTTGAAAGCAAAAATCACCTGAAATTTTATATCCATGTTCTCTAAGTAACCGAAAACGTAGAGAACATGTATGGAGATCACTGTCTACATAATCACGACATGAAATCAAATCCAAGTATTGAATTACATCTTTGATCTCGTTTTCAAATTGGTATCCTATTCCTAACCGTTGGATAGCATCAATTAAGTTTAACTTATCTGAATTCGTCACACCATTTGAGAATATAAACTTTTTCTTTAATTTTTCTCTAAGGTCACGATGAATCGTGTGCTCCATTCCAACCACGGTTTCATTTCCTACACAATAAAATATTTTGCAAGAGAAAGGAAAATTATGTTCCTTGTTTATTTCTTATGAATCCATTTGAAAATATGCATATATATATATATATATATATATTAAATTTAAAATAGTTGAATTTCAATGTAGGTGATACTTTTTTTTCATAAAATCTAGTTTGGTGATACTGCAATTCATCTTTAGACAAATCTTATAGTATTCTTAGACATTATTTATTTTCATGTGCGGCATTGTTTGTATTTGAATTATTTAAATAATTTTATCTTATATATACTATAAAAAGTTGGATTATTGGGTGAAAATATTTAAATAGTATTAATATTTAGAAAACAAAATATAAAATATATTTTAATTAATAAATTGATTAATTAATGGATAAGTATAAGGTCTCTAGATCATTTAAATAATTCTTAAATATTTATTTAGTATGAATTTATTTCAAAATAAATATTTTTAAATAATGTATTTTTATAATATTAAATAGTATTTAACCCAAATAAATTAACTAAACTGACCAAAACTCTTATTTACATCATTCTTTAATTTAAATGTGTCTTTTATAAAAGAAAATCTGAGATATAATAATTAGTTAGAGCTAGTTAATCTCGGATTATTTTTGTTTATTTTATGGATTTTACCCAATTTTTTATAAGTTTTATTCCAATCTTATTACTCTGTTCTAACCAATAAATTACTCATCGTTTGAATTATCAAATTACTAATTTCATCACTCAAAATTTTAAAATAACCTATTTTTTATCGAACAATTATTATTTATTTATTTATTAAATCCTAATAAAAACCCAAATTGTGACCTGCCCTCATAGATAAAAGAAAGCAATTGATAGAAGATAAATGAAATTGTTTGTTACCGATATTGTTGAAGCATATTTAAGAAAATAATCTCCCCAAACTGATGCATGAAAGTTTGCAATTGGACGATCAATTAGAACAACTTTAGACGTCATCTTTTCCTTCTCTAAATCAATTTAGTGTCTATCTACTTTCAAGCCTAATTACGTATATATATATATATATATATATATATATATATATATATATATATATATATATATATATATATATATATATATATATATATATATATATATATATATATATATATATATATATATATATAGGCCTCATTAGGCCAAAATACAAATTGATCTCTGAATTTGCATTCGATATTCATTCAAACCCATATTAATTTCAGTCATTTAACTTCATTTTTATTAATTTAATTATTTTTTATGATTTGATTCAATTTCAGTTTTCTTAATTATTAATTTTTTATTTTCAATTTTAAATTTTTTTCCATATTTTTAATTTATTTATCAGTTTCAATTTTTATGAATTTATTTTTATACATATTTATATGAATAATTAATCATTGTAAATATAATAATTGATTATTTCTAATTTTCTATAATTACAAAAAATATAAAATTAAATATATTAGTTATTTTAAATTTTATTATATATTTAAGACTATAAATTAAAATAAAGTAATAAAAATATAATACTTTCAAACTCAGGTTTTATTTGTAAAGCCTCTATTCCTTGTTGAAAAGAGGGTCAGGTTTGTCCGCATCAAGTTTAAGGATGATATTATGTACCAGCGCTCACCCCTACAGTAGAAGATAAGGTCATAAGTAGCATCTTTAGTTTAAGAATTTGAGTTAAGACTCCCTTAGTGGCCCTATACATTGACCGGCTTGGCCCTGTTATTGGAAAGGGGGTCTCTGCCTCTGCCTCTGCCAACGGAATTTCACGAACTCAGTGACTTGTATAATTATCTCGCATTCACCCTTCAAATAAAGGAATTCTTTATCGTAAAGGATGAAACCATTAGAAATGCACTTCCTTTTTGGATGAAACATTTTTTTTAGTGGGAATACTCCTTGTCTCCAACTCACTATAGGCTCGAAAAATAAAGAGAAGAGACATTTTCGTTGCGGTAATGAAAGCCCAAAGATCTATTTATTATATATATTACAAATATTTATTATATTTTATCTATTTATTTATATTTTATCTATTTATAGTAATAATTCATAATTTTAAAATATCAATACAAAATAATTGATACATAATTTTTTGACATGTTTTAAATAGTGGGTACATATTTTTATTTTAATAATTAATATTAATTTTGAAAAGTAATTATATAATTTAAAATAAATATTTTATTAAATAATTTTTAAAGGTTGAAAAATAAAATAATATTTATTTAATATTACAAATAACAAAATTAAATATGATGTGCCTTAATAAATAATATCAGAATTTGTGCAAAATCTAGAAGAAAAAATGCCATTATCTTGTAAATGTAATGTATATTTTTATATAAAAAAAGTTAAAAGAGTGAAAAAGATAGGAGAACTTATATTTTATATAAGAGAGAATTTCTACCAATTCTATTTATTTTTCTCTTTAGAATTTGTTTTTAGACAAATTAAAAAGTCATTATTCTTGGCATCTCTAATAGTTTTTTTTGTAGTACTAAAATTTAAATTAATCAGTTAATTGTTCTTACTATAGAGATGTCATCCTTTAAGTGGGATTTGAAGATGAGGACCAAAAGAGTTGACAGAATAACAGATGTTAATGCTCAAAATAGTTTTGGTTTCTTAATGCTCTGTAAAATTATAAATGACCGAGATCTCTAATTAGGAAGGGATTAATGGTTAAGACTTATAATTTTCCTAGTAATTAGTAAAAGGCTAAGAAACTTAAACCCATAAGACATGTAAAAAAAAACTAGTTAATTTAAGATATTATAATATAGTTTGATTTACCTCTTTAGTGTGGTGAAAAACAGAGGACATCCCCTCTTCTAGCCTAGTGGCAATAAGAGGTGGATATCCCCCAGGCCTCCGTGAGATCATGGGTTCGAGCCCGTCAGGCGGCAAGTTCTGCGCCTGGTTAATTGGTTAAGTATGTTAGCGGGCTATGTACTTAACCCGCGGGGATTAGTCGCACTCCATAGGAGCAGCGGAACTCAGCATTCTAAAAGAAAAAAAAAACAGAGGAGGGACAATTTGTATTTGGTTAGTGAAATGGACAAATACCAAACCTTAAAAGCTGTTGAAGGGTAACAATCATGGCAGCTCCAGCCTTGAAACCTATTAGTGTCGCCTATCAAAGGAAATCAATTATATGATTTTTTTTTAAAGAATAATGATAAGGAGAGCTATGTACTAAACATGGTTTTCATAAATAAAAAAATTCACTAACTTTTTAGATATGAAAGGAGTTGCTACCTACATCGTGGCTCTTCTATCAATACTCATTTTTTAATTTATTTTTGTTATTTAATATTTTTTTATTAATATAATTTTGTAATTATTGATTTTACCTAAATTGATTCAATTTCAGTTTTCTTAATTATTTTATTATAAACTCAGTAAAGAAAATTATAAGCTAGCATGCTTAAACTAAATATTCTCACTACCTCTTTCCTAATAATTAAATTTATAATTTCAAAATTTTTTATTTTTTTTATCGCATTACTTACAAATATTTTATATTCATTTATTTTTATTTTTTTCATATTTTTTTAATTATTTTATTTATTTTCTTTCATTTATTAAATCTTTCTAATTATTTTATTTATTCTGTCTCATCTATTTAATCTCTTTCTAATTATTTAATCCCGACCCACAAAAATGAACCTTAGCCTTAGGACTTCGGTTCCAATTTTCATAGTCTAAAATTATTTTTATAATTTTGAGAAACCAAATCATTTTCTAAAAATCTTGAAAAATTAGAAAATTCATTTTTAATATTTTTGGGATATTTCCACAAAAATCTTTCAACAAATGCTCGTTTGATGTTTATTTCTAAACCCTAATGACTTTAAAAATGATTGATATTTTTTAGGTATTTCCACCCTAGTTATCATCTGCAACATGTATCAGCATTTAAATATTGTTGTTTCAATATTTTAAATAACGCTAAAATCTAAAAACATGACTAGGACCGGAAGAATAACTAGTTAAAACTCAAAACGTTATACAACCGATTTTCAAAAAGCCAAATTTATAGATAGAGACCGTTTTAAAACGGGTATGGAGGACATAGCGCGAACGCCATTTCCCGTGTATCACAAAACTTCGTACCAAACGAAACTCTAGGGCAAAATACATTTCTACACGTATACATTTTTATTGATTTTTCTAAAATCAATTTGCGACTCTATTTTCAAATAAATAATATTTTCTTAAATTAATTATGTTTAGTTAATTTAAATCGAATTTCATGAAAAAAAAATCAAATCGTTATTTGTTTATAGCAAATTCATATTAAAATTAATTATTTTTACCTAATTGATTTTAAAACTGTCATGTACTATTAAAATCTTTTAAAAAATATATTTTATTTAAAAAAAGATGTTTGAAAACGCAAATCAATATTGAAATCATCAAAAACTCGAGCCAATCCAGGTCCGCATGCGCAGGTGCGCTAACCATGCACGCAATGCCTATTGCAAGATTCCCGGGATTATAGTGTTTTTTTAATAAAGTTAATTTGAATAATTATTAATTTATATAACTATATATTTTGTTAAGTGACCAGACATAAGAAAAATAATAATATTTATTTATAGAAAAATGTTCGTTATGATAATAATATAAAAAAAAAGTTGGTCTTACTTTAAATAAAACAAGCCTAATTTAAATCAAGTTAAATTATTTTAAATTTTAAATAAGAATATAACTTTTTAAAACAAAAACAACACTTTTAGTTATTTTTAAATATCATATTATTCAAACTAACATGTAAAATATTCAAAATATATAAAATTATATACAACAAACACAATTTATATATATCCACTCAAATAAAAAAAATCATGATTTAATTTAAAGTTGTATTTTTAATGAAACTTATGAAAAGTTATATGTATAAAAAGATGAGAAACAAAAAAAAAAATAGAAAAGAGTAAACGAATAAAGGTCAGCATGTAAAAGTTAATGGAAAAATACATACTAGAATGAATTTTATTCGTCCAATTTGGAGGGATTGGATAAATTCAAAGGACAATGTATTTCGTTTTAACAACCATAACTTTATCGCTGGTTTGTGTTGTCTTTGTCCCGTTTCCTTGTTGTCCGTCAATTCTTAGTAGTAATAAGTCAAAACTATTGAATCTCGTGTGAATTTTGTTTACAGTTATCCTCCGGTTATTTTTATTTGGGCGAGTGTTTTACTCTGTCAACTATATATGTATATGATCAATTATCATTTAGTTTGTCTTTTTCGAACGTTTTTTTATCAACTCTTGATTAATAATAATTTTAACTTTCATTCAAAAATTTTGATTTTACTAGTTTGTTCAATTTTTTATACTTTAACATTTATTGTTTAACCACTCAAATTAACTCATATTTGAGTGTCTCTCAACAAAATTATATGATCAATGAATTTTCTACGATAAAAATTTTAGTTTTTGTAAATTGTTTATTGGTAAGGAGTGTTATTTTGTATTATTTATTTATCATTTATATATATATATATATATATATATATATATATATATTTATTGAATTTTGTAAATATACCAAATGTTTAGTTATCTAACATGCTTTGAATATTTATAATTAATTTGTAGGAGATTGATATCACAACATGTTGGTGTAGAGGACCATGGGCCATGGCCATTGATAATGGCTCTTCCGAACCACACACCTTTTTTGAATGGATTAACCTACTCTTTTGTCCTAAGAGTGTACTCACATTATTAGAGGAGTGTACTCACATTATTTAGATGGATGATTCTCTTTGGATTTAGCCCACCTATTCCTCTCTCCCTCCCAAACTACTAAATTAAAAATTAATTAAAATACTATATATTAAAATAAAAGACATTAAATAAAATTAAAATAAAATATTATATGATATAAATCAAAATGATTTTATATTCAAAATAGATAATAGTATTTATGGTAAAATTTATAAAATTTATAATTTATTTAATTTTTAAATATAATATATATAATTAAAATAAAAAATTAACTTAAATATTATAAATTAAATTAAAAAATTTTCAATAAAATTATAATAGAATGTAGGGAAAACTTATTAAATAAAAAAAAGTCAAATAAAATATATTTTTTATTTTAATAAGTTAATTTAATTTATTTTATTTTAATTTTTATACAATATATTTTATTTAAATATATAATGTATTGTTTTGATAAAATATATATTTATTTTAATAAACTTAATGACACGCTTAGATTTATTTTGTAATACATTCTATTTTAATTAGTATTTAATATATTTTAATTTAATATTTAATATAATATTTTTTGTTTTAGTGTATTTTATTTTAATACAAATATTTAAGTTAACTTTTATTTAATTATGTATAAATATATATTATATTTATAAAAATAAATAATTTATGAATTTAATAAGTTTAAAATATAGTTTTTGAATGATTTATTTTAAATATTAATAACCTTGATTTCTATTGTAATATATTTAATTTGATTTAATATATAATGTATAATTTTTAAATTAATTTTTAATTTATTTTAACTGCTTAGAGATAATATGGGACAGTGAAAGAAAAAGTTAGATAGATGGAGAAAATGAATGAAAAAAAGTGGGTAAGAACTCCCTTCTCTTCAGATTTTTCTTTCAATTTTTTACATTTTATCTTATAATGTAAAATACATTATATTCTAAAATAGTTTCTATATTCGTAAATGTGAAAGAAGTACACATATAAGATATTATAAAATTTTAAATTATATAGACATTAAAATTCAACTCTCCCAATTTATAAAATTTAAAATAATTATTTTTAATAAATATTATATTCATAAATTTACAATAATTAAAATAAAAGCTATAATAAAATAATTGTTTGGGATAAAATTTTGAATTCACTAATCACATATTATTTTAAAAAGTTAGGCCGAAATAAATTAAATAATTATTTAAAATAAAAGGTGTAACCATTAATTTCAAAAGAGTTAAATAAAACCCCAAATATATCCAAATAAATAAATAAATAGGTCAAAAATAAAAGAAAATTTGAATTCAAACTAGTCCTTAAAACTAAAAATAGACTATGATCTAGTGCAGCTAAAACCAATAAAAAAAGCTAGAGAAACGACACCTCGACGGATTGCTGAAAGAACGCCAAACGCGCGTAAAATGACGTTTATTTGGCCTTTGATCGTCCTCCTAATCGCGACGCCGCGAGAATAAGGATGAAGATCCGTCTTTGATTTTCCAACTTGTAACTCACCCGATAATTCATATTTTTAGCTAATTCAAAAGATGAAATGATCACCCTACTCCAGTGATCATTTCTACTACTTCCATAGGGATGGTTCATCCTTATATCTTCAAGTGGGATCAAGAACAGCCAAAACGTCATTAAGAGATTTTGGTTGATTCAATCCATTTGAAGCCTCCACCGACTAAGGAATGCTATAAATACATCCCCTGAGTCATTCTGAACCCAAAGAATTCACTCTCCACCTTCAAATCGATGAAAATAAATTTGTCATGAAAGCTTAAAGCATTCAATTTTTTGAATTTTTTCTTTGAAGCCTTAAAGTTTGGATCTGAGCATCCTAAAAGTTTCCCTAAGGATCAAGGAATGTTCTCCAATATTTGGTAAGGTTCAATCACCCTCTAATTCATATTTACAATTTGAAATTTTGATATTTCAAATTGCATAAGCTTGTATGATTGCTGTTTATAGTGTTTTATAGTTGGATATTGATCTTATGATCATTTACGAACTTTCTGGATATGTTAAAAATAATCAATAAACCTAAGAAATTAAATAAGTTGAATTTTCAAAATCAAAAAAATGTATTTATTGTTAGTTTCCCAACATCATTACAATCATGTTAGGAATTTTTTGGATTGTGATTCGATTGAATTAACCCAAGAACAACAAAACCGTTTTTTTGATTTTTGAAATTCAAATTTGGGTTTTTGTTATTTAGATCGATTGATCGATTCTATCATATTCATATAGTTTATAAATCATATAGGGATGAATTCTCAACCATAAAACATCATAAATAGAAAGCATACAAAATTATGCAATTTGAAATATAAAAATTTCAAATTCAAACGGTAAATATGAATTAGAGGTTGATTGAAACCTTACCAATAATTGGAGAACACTCCTTGATCCTTAGGGAACCTTTCTAGATGCACAGATCTAAGCTTGAAGGCCTTAAATAGAAAATTGGAAAAATCCGAAGCTTTGAAGCTTTAATGGCGGAATTCGATTTTCTTCAATTTGAGACTTCTATGTTGGTAGGTTACCTTATGAATGAGTTGAAGAGAGTATTTAAACTCATCATAGGTCAGTTGGGGAAGCCTAATGGCCTGAATCATCCAAAAACCATTAATGACTTTTGATTATTCTTGGTTGGCAATCACTAGAGTAGGGTGATTCATCCCTATTTTCGTAGTGGAGAATGATCACCATTGTAGGGTGATCATTCTGGATTTTTAACGGGTCAAAACCATCGACATGGTCGAGTTCCAAAAAGAGAATATCAACACGACTATTCATCCTTATCTTCGTGGCGTCGCGTTGAAGTAGAAGACCAGACCTAGAAACGTCATCATATAGTACCTATTTTGGCATTTCGTCCACGTTTCATCTAGCGCTGTTGGCGTTTGGGTGTTTTTGGCTAACGGGGTTGACGTCCCATTAGTTGATTCGATGCTCCACGACGCACACTTCCTTCTACTACAGCGGGCTACGCGGAGCGCTTTGTCGCATTGGATTGGATTTGAGCGTCCATCCATTGGACGCGGTTCCTACTACATTGAATTCATCTATTTTCGGCTACTCCCGATTATAGATTTATTTATTTTATTAAAACTTTAAGGTTTTGTTTGAAATTGAGTTTTCTTTCACCTTTTTGGCTTAATTGTGATATTTTCAAGTACACAAAATATTAAAATAAATATGGAAAATATTTTACCAATTTTTTTTTATTTTTTTTATATTTTTAAGATTTAGATAAATAATTCCCTTTTAGATGAAATGGATACTACAATTCACCAAAATTATTTATTTTTGTCCTTCAATTTTTCTAAAATTATTTTGAAATATTATGGTACAACATTTATTATTTATCCCAAATAATTTATTTTTTAATTTGACTTTAACCCTTAATTAATTTGATTAATTAATACATTAATTAATTCTAATTAATTATTTTAAATAGGTGTTTGGCCACGGGGTTAATTATTTTGATCTTATTCATTTAAAAATAATTCAAAATAATTATTTCATTATTATAAATTAAAGTGTAGATTTTTAGTTCTTAAAGACCCAAACCCATAAAAATAGACTAAGGCATAGGACTCCGGTCCTAAGGACTGTTTGGTTATACTTTTAAAAATTCAAAATTATTTTTGTAATTTTGGAACTCTAAACCATTTCTAAAAATCCCGAAAAATTAGAAAATGATTTCAAAATATTTTTGGGAAATTTCTACAAAAACATATTTTGACTAAGGCTTGTTTGGTGTTTATTTCTAAACCTTAACACATTTAAAAATGATTGATGTTCTTCATGTATAATCCTCCCTAGTTATCATCAACAACAAGTATCAGCATTTAAATATTGTTGTTTCAATATTTTAAATAATGCTAAAATCTAGAAGCATGACTAAGACGAGAAAAATAATTTGTTAAAACTCAAACATTATAAAACTAATTTTAAAATGGATATAGAGGATGAAGCGCGAAAGCTCTTTTCCGAGTATCACCAAAGTACGAATTAAAAGAAAACTTTAGTCAATACGTTTGTACACGTATGCTAACTAAAGGCAATTGACGACTCTGTTTCAAAATAAATAATTTTTTTAATTAATTATGTTTAATTATATAAAACTAAAGATTTCTAAAAAATTAAATTGTGATTTGATTATCATAAATCCCCGGATTATTTAAAATTGAACTCCTTCATTAATTATTTTTATTTAATTTTAAAAGCAGTAAAGAATCATTTAAAAAAAATTTAAATAATATTTTAGTTTAAAAGAAAATTTATGACACGCATACCGTTTTTAAAATTCTTCGTCTTATATTTTTCAAAAAAACCTGAATACAAAGTTTTTTTATTGGTTACAAATATCAAGCATTCCCTAACTGTATGACTTAAGTGAATTGTTGAATTACCAAATAATATTGATGATGTTTGGATCAAATAATGAAAACGGAATTATAATGTGATTGATATACGTAAGGAATGATAATGGAAATGATTGATAGAAGATTGTTATTTGGTTAGAACAGTGTAATAATATTGATAGAGGAATTATTATTTATATTATTTATTTGTACATTAATTAATTTTTATATTTAATTTATAAATATTTATATATTAATATATTTATATATTTTATTAATTTTGTTTATTTTGTTCCTATTATTACTCAATTAAAAAAATATATAAATTAATTAATTAATCTAATATATCTATATATATTAAAAAATAAATAAATAAAAGAAATAATTAGTTCCAAGTAAAAAAAATATTAATAAGTTTTATATTTAATTTTGATTCTCTTTATATATAATGTTAATTATTATTATAGTTTGGATTTGTGTATATTATAAATTATAACGTGGGTAAACCTTACAAATTTACATTCTAATTTATAATATTAAAATAATTATTTTAAATTATTTTTAAATAAATAAAATTAAAATAAGTAATTTTATAGTTAAAAACCTATTTAAAACAGTTAATTAGGAATGATTATTGTACTAATTAATTAAGGGTTATGGCCAAAATATAGAATAAAATTATTTGAGATAAATGTTATCCTCATAATATCTCAAAATAATTTTAGAAAAATTAAAGAATAAAATAAATAATTTTGATTAATTGTTGTATCCATTTCATCTAAGAAGAATTATTTATTTGATCTTAAAAATATACAAAAAAAAATAAATTAAATAAATTGGTAAAATATTTGTCATATTTATTTTAATATTATGTGTATTTAAAAAAGATCAAAATTAAAATTAGAAGGGTGAAAGAAAAATCAATTTCAAACAAACCATTAGATTTTAAAATAAAATAAATTCTTGATTGGGTGTAGCCGAAACTGGGAAAATAAACAACAATCGGAAACTAGGCCATCAGATGAGAGTTGAGAACTCATCCAACGACCTAGATGTGCCCGCGTAGCCGACTGTCACAGAGCGAACGCGTGCCCGCGCCACACTCTATGAACTAACTAGATGTTAGACCCGTTATCCCGAAAGCTAACGGAATGCCCAACCGTCAATGGACCTCGGACGGAACATCAGGACGCGCATGAAACAATATCGTTTTGGCCTGCGATCTTCGTCTTCATCGCGACCGCCGTCTGGATAAGCTTAAAGAATCATGTTGATTTTGGATTTTTGGAACTTAGCCATTAGTCCACCAAATTGACTAATTCAAAGCCCAGAATGATCACCCTATGATGGTGATCATTCCCCCTACGAGTATAGGCCTCACCACTACCTACTCCGACCAGTTGATTGAAGAACAACTAAAATTCTATTAATAGCTTTTGGCTGATTCAGCCCACTTGGCTCCTCCAACCGACCATGGGAAGTATAAATACACCCCCATGGATCATTTCGAAGCCAAATAACCAACTCATACCCTTCAAAATAAATAAAATAAAAAATCTTCCATTAAAGCTTAAAGCTTTGGAATTTTCGGTTTAAAGCATTAAAGCTTGAATCTGAGCATCTAGAAATTTTCATAAGGATCAAGGAGTGTTATTCAATCTTTGGCAAAGTTCCAATCACCCTCTAATTCATATTTACAATTTGAATTTGATCATTTATATTTTAAATTGCATAAACTTGTATGCTTGCTGTTTATGATGTTTTTTGATTGAAAATTCATTCCTAAATGATTTATAAACTATCTAGATAGGATAGAACCGATCAATATTTCTAAATAAAAAAACCCAAATTTGAATTTTAAAAATCAAAAAAACGGGTTTGTTATTTTTGAGTTAATTCGGTCGAATTACAACTCAGAAAACTTTCCAACATGATTTTAAACATGTTGGACAACTATTTGAATCATTTTTTTATCAATTCCGATCATGTTTAATAAAAATCAAAATTTTCAAAATAAATGAAAATTTTGATTTATTGAATTGGTCAAAACGAACAACTAGTGTTCTTGTTTTGGTACCAATCAAGAATATGTGATATAAGGAAGCTATTGGATAGATCATTTCACTTCAAAACAACTTTAAAATCAAAAACCCAATATTGATCACAAACTGTTTTCAACATATTGATCATCGTCGAGGTCGATTGATACCTTGAGATGAAACAACATGTTTCTAGGAGCTTTGTGAAGCTACCCAATATCTTGGATCAAATAATTAGAGCTAAAAAATGAATTTTAAAAATTGGATCCTTGTGTTCTTAAGGACCGAAGCTTGTTAACCTAGGGCTGAAAGATCCGATAGAGGATCCTCGGTCTGGGCCGAGACCAAGGACCTGTGTTCTTGAGTTAAGACCGAGATTTAGGACCGATGTTCTTGACTTAGTAAAGAGAAATATGATCGAGGATTCTCACCTAGGACCGAGAGATTTGACAGGGACCGAGACTCCCAAGACTCACGATAGTGAAATTCAACCTGGGACCGAAACTCTCAGGACCTAGGACCGAGAATCCCGAGACCTAGGACCAAGTGGTCTAAACCTGGGACCAAGAATACCAGACCCGGAACCGAGAGCTTCCAAATCCAAGACCGAGGAACTTAGCCCAGAGCTAGTTCCGGACCGAGAGGTTTATACACCTCAACCGAGTAACCTAGACCAAAGCTAGTCCATGACCGATAACTTTTTACACCTAAACCGGTAAATCCAAGCCAATGACTGAGTCATTAACACCCTAACCAAGGGACTCCGGTACACAGACCGAGAGATCCCAAGTCCAGACCAAGTGTCTCTAGACCCCGACCGATAAAAACAAACCTCAGCCTTAGGACTTCAGTCCTAAGGCCTATTTGGTTCCACTTTTCAAAATCTAAAATTATTTTTATAATTTTGGGACTTGTAATCATTTTCTAAAAATCCCAAAATAATAGAAAATATAATTGTAAATATTTTTTTAATATTTCTCCAAAAATATTACAACAACTCGTTTGGTGTTTATTTCTAAATCTTAATGTCTTTAAAAATGACTAACATTTTCTGGTATTTCTATCCTAGTTATCTTCCGCAACAGGTATTGACATTTAAATATTGTTGTTTCAATATTTTAAATAATGTTAAAATCTAGAAGCATGACTAGGACTAGAAAAATAATTTGTTAAAACTCAAAATGTTATACAACCGATTTTCAATAAGCCAACTTTTTAAGTAGATACCGTATTTAAAACGGGTGTGAAGGACATAGCGCAAGCCTTTTCCGAGTATCTCTAAACTTCAAATCAAATGAAACTCTAGTGCAAATACGTTTGTACACATACACCTATTTATTAAATTTTCTAAAATCAATTGGCGAATTTGTCTTAAAATAAATAATCTTTCTTAAATTAATTATGTTTAATAAATTTAAATCAGAATTTATAAAAAAATTAAATCGTCATTTGAATACAGTAAATCCACGTATTATTAAAATTGAATAAAATTAATTATTTTTACATAATTGATTTTAAAACTACCAGTACTATCAAAATCTTTTAAAAATAATGTTTTATTTTTAAAAATATGTCTGACACGCAAACTAAGTTTGAAATCATCGAACCTCAAGTCACTCTGTGTCGACATGCTAACATGCACCAACCACACACGCAATGCGTACTATAGGATTCTCGGGAGTTACCGTGTATTTTTTTTTTGTTAAGTGACCAGACATAAGACAAATAATAATATTTATTGATAAAAAATGTTCAATATAATAATAATCTGAAAAAAAAGTTGGTTCTAAGTTCAAACTAAACTAGTCTAACTATAAATCAAGTTAAATTATTTTAACTTTTAAATAAGACTATTACTTTTTAAAACAAAATCATCATATTTTTAGCTGTTTTTAATAACATATTATTCAAAATATGTAAAATATTTAAATATATATTAAATTACTCAATTTATATATACCCACTCAAATAAAGAAATTCAATCATAATAATCTACAGTTGTATTTTTAATTAATGAATCTTTTAAAAAGTTATATGTATAAAAAGATGAGAAGCAAACTAAAAAAAAATAGAGAAGAGTTAAAGAATAGTCAACTTGTAAAAATTAATTGAGGGAGGAGAGTAGAAAATTTTTCAAATTTTGAGGGGATTGAATAATTCCAATGTACTAAGGTATTTCGTTTTAAAATTCATACCCTTAGTTGTTTGTTGGTTTGTATTGAGTCATTGTCTGTCTTTTTCTTAGTAATAAATAACACAAAATTATTGAATCTCAAATTGTTTTTTATATTTTAAAAAAGAGTTATTGAAATTGATTTTTCATCTGATTTTTGTACCGTCATCTTTCGATTATTTTTATTTTAACGAGTGTTTTACTATTTCAACTATATATAAATGATTAATTATCATTTAGTTTGACATTTTTTGATGTTTTATTTTATCAACTCTTTGATTAATAATAATTTCAATCGTCATTCAAAATTTTTTATTTTACTAATTCGTTCGATTTTCTTTACTTTAACCTTCATTGTTTAACCACTCAAATTAACTCACATTTAAAGTGTCTCTCAACAAAATTATATGATCAATGAATTTTTTCCAATAAAATTTTAGATTTTGTAAATTGTTTATAGGTTAGGAGTGTTATTTTGTATTATTTATTTATCATTTATATATATATATATTTATTGAATTTTGTAAATATATCAAATGTTTAGTTATCTAACATGCTTTAAATATTTATAATTAATGTGTAGGAGATTGATATCTTGGTGTAGAGGACCCATGGGCCATGACCATTGATAATGGCTCTTCCGAACCACACACCTTTTTTGAATATGGATTGAACCTACTCTTTTGTCCTAGGAGTGTACTCACATTATTTAGATGGATGATTCTCTTTGGATTCAGCCCCTGCCCACCTATTTCGCTCTCTCTCCCAAACTTTTTGAATAATTGTATTTATTGTAAAATTTATTAAATTTATAATTTATTTAATTTTATAAAACTAATATATATATATATAATTAAAATAAAAATTAACTTAAATATTATAAATTAAAATAAAATTTATTCAATCAAATTAGAATAGAAGGCAGGTAAAAATTCTTAAATAAAAAAGTCAAATAAAATATATATTTTATTTTAATAAGTTTGGCTAAGTTTAAATTTATCTTCTAGAATGTTTTTATTTTTTTTATTTTTTAATGTCTATATAATATATTTTATTTGAATATATAATGTATTGTTTTAATAAAATATGTAATTATTTTAATAAACTTTATAATAAGTAATCCTTCAATTTTTTATTTGAAATGATTTAAGAACTTTCTACCGAATCCAATTAAATCAACTCATCCTAAATAAAAAAAAAAGCTCAAATTTAATTTTAAATTTTCTAATAATCGAATTTTTATTCTTGAGATTTAGTTCAGAAAGCCAAAAAGCTTCATAATCACTTCCAAATGATAATACGAATTTTTAAAATCATTTCCATGGCTAATAAGACATGTTTACCTGAACTCAATATTTTAAAAATAAACTTCAAATTTTAGTTTTGAAAATGGATAAAATGTGCAGCCAATAACGATTTATTGATTGCTTTTGGTTCTTATGAATCCAATGAAGCTATTGGTAAATCTAGGTTTCAAATCAGAACCTTAAAACAATTAAATCTTTCCAACTAAAAAAAATTAGTTTCATCAGACCTTTGTCTAGGTTATTACCGGTTAAACGAACAATTCTGGCATATTCTTAACAAGTTTGGTAATTATTAAAATTTTACATACTTAATTTATAAATTTTAAAATAATTATTTTCAATAAATAAAATCAAAATAATTAAAACTAAGTCAAACATAATTAAAATAATTAATTAGGTTAATTATTAGGATAATTAAATCCTAATTAATTAAAGATAATGGTCAAGGTAAATAAATAAAATAATTTAGGATAAATATGATACTCATTTTATATCAAATTAATTTTTAAAAAAATTAAAAAGGATTAAAATAAATAATTTAGGATAAATATTATATCAATTTTATCCTAAATAAATTATTTATTAAACCCCAAAAACATACAAAAATTAAAATAAATTAACAAAATAAATGTCATATTTATTAAAAATATTTCGTATATTTTATAGATAAAAAAGCCAAATGGATGAAAGAAAAATTAATTATATACAAACCATTAGGCGAAAAATGAAGCGTGATCTACTGCAGCCGAAATCTGAAGTCTGAAGAATTCATTGCAACATATCTGGTAATCGTTGGATAAGCGCTGAATTTTTATCCAACGCCTAGAGGCCATCCGCGTAGCCCACTGCAACGGAAGAAGAAAGCTCATGTATCATAGGATCAATAAATAAACGCCTCCAACAACGTTAGATGGGCGCGGATCGCACATCACCAATGGAGCGCTAACGAAACTCCCAGCGTCCGCGCTTAGGATCAAATCGACACTGTTTCATCCTTTCCTCAGCGCTCAAACGCAGAAGAACGCAACAACATCGTTCTTGTCTAGATTGACTTCTTCCTCGCGACAGCGAACTAGATAAGAACAGTTTTATCTTCGATTTTTCAAAGATGAAACTTTTTGTTTCTCCACCTTTTGGTTTCGTTCAAAATGTGAAGTGATCTCCCTACTCCGGTGATCATTTCCCTACGCATAGGTGCATCATCATGACCTATGCGGACAACTCGCTGGAGAAGAACCAAAATGCCATCAATGAATGTTTGACTTGATTTAGTCCACTTGTTTGATGAACGACCTTAGGAGGCTATGCAATAAATCTACTCTCAAGCCCTCACTCAATATATGAAAACAATTCACCACTAAAGCTTCAAGCTTTTTCTGAAATTTTGGAATTTTTGTAAAACGCCTTAAGGCTTTGATTCAAACGTTCAAGAAGCTATTCTAAGAGCTAATGACTGTTCTCCAACTCCAAGTAAACTTCCAATCACACCATAATTTAATATACCGGTTTAATTGAAATTTTTATATTTTAATTTTGACAATTTCGTATATTATCTAGTTATTAAATTTCTTGATTGGAAAATGATCTTAAGATCATTTATAAGCTTTTATTGAAGCAATACTCAATCAATCAACCTAAATCAGAAACCCCTAAGTTTGAATTTGAAATATTTTTAAATCGAATTTTCTGTTCTCGAGTTATTGCCCAAGAACGGAAACCCAGAGAGTATCAAAATATGTTTCTAATGATGTTAAGAATTTATTTAGACCAATTCCAGTTCATCCCGATCATGTTTGATCAAAAACTATTTTATTATAAAAAAATAAAAAATTACAGATCTTGAATTGGTCAAAACAAATAACGAGTGTTCATGATTTGATTTCATTCAACCATATGAAGCATAAGGAAGCTATTGACAAACTCCTTACACTTCATTAAAGTCCAAAACCAAAAACAGGTTCTTGTACCAAAATTATTTGGTTTAAATGGAACTTCTTATCAATTGAATGATACATCAGGAAGATGTTATAAATGATCCTAGGAACTATTGGAAGCTTCCCATGCCCATGGATTAAAGTATTTGAGCCTCAAACTAAAACATCAAAATCGAAAGTTTTGATGTTCTTGAGGACCGAGAACCTAGCCTAGGTTTATCCAGGACTGAGTGTTATTCGTACTTAGGACCGATAAAAGTTAGCTCAAGGCTAACTCAGGACCGAAGTGTTCTTCGCATTAAGAGCTGACAAAAGTTAGCCCAAGACTAACCCATCACCGAGTGTTTTTTGCACTTAGGACAGATAAAAGTTAGCCCGAGGCTAACATTTGATAGAGTGTTCTTCGCACTTAAAACCAACAAAAGTTAGCACAAGTCTAACCCAAGACCGAGTGTTCTTCACACTTAGAACCAACAAAATTTAGCCTAAGACTAACCCTCGACCGAGAAACATCCGAACCCAACTAAGGATTCCCGCACCTCGACTAAGGTTACCCGCACCCGACCGAGGGACTTCAACACCCCGACCGACAATCCCCAAACCTCGATCGAGGGGGATTTTGACATAGGATGGAGGGTTTTAACCCCGACCGATGAAAATCGCACCTAAGACCACGAGCACTAGTCTTATACTCTGATTAGTTCCATTTTTGGAATTTCAAATTTATTTTTCTTAATTTTAGAACCCTATACCATTTTCTAAAAATCTAAAAAGATTAGAAAATGATTTAAAATATTTCACAAATATATTTTGATAAGGATTTGTTTAGGATTTATTTTCAAACCCTAATGTCTTTAAACATCATCAACTACAAGTACCAGCATTTAAATATTATTGTTTCAATATTAAATACACAGCATATATAAGACTAAAAGAATAATTTGTTAAAATAAAATGTTATATACCAAATTTTTAAAAGACAATATTTTATAAAGTATAGACCTTTTTAACGTGTACGGAGGATGTAGCGCGAAAGTTTTTTTTTCCGATTATCACCAAACCATAAATCAAATTTAAACATTGGTTAAAAATATGTTTGTATACATATACTTTTTATTGATTTTAAACTAAAATTCAATTGCTGACTATTTATCAAACAAATAGTCTTTTAAATTGATTATTTAAAATTAATTTAAGTAAAAAAAAATTAATCAAATTTTTATTTGATTATTTTAAATCTAAAAGATTAATTAAAATTTGATAAAAAAATTAATTATTATTATAATTAATTTCAAAATTCATGACATATTTATTAAATTTTTTAAAATATTGTTTTATTTTAAAAAGATTCTTTTAACACGCAAATCGAGGTTGAAATTTTTCGTATCTCAGGTTTTTACTAGAGAAAAGGGTTTTCCGGGGGTTACAAGTTCCAAATGGGGAGACGAAACTCCCTATACCCTCAAAATCGCAAACAATTCCTTCTAGTCAAAAGTTTTGGTCTTGAGTGAAGGTTGAAGATGACTTCAACTAGGCCAAAACTCGGCCTCTCGCGTCTGAGTCATCCTTGTCTCGCCCGATCAATCAACATGTACGTACTAGAGACTGGACTGCATTAACTCCGTCCCCAACACAATGTCGAATCGGCTTTCACGAATCGATGGTCACCCGGCGACCAATCCAATAAACTTAGAGGCCTATTTGATTTTAACTTTTAATTTTAAATGTTTTTTTTTATATTTAAAGGCTCTAACCAATTTTAAAATAATAAAAAAAAAAAAAAGTAGAAAAGGACTGTTAAATATATTTAGAATATCTTTATAAAAAATTAATTTTTAAAGGCCCGTTTGGATTTATTTTTAAATCTAAACGGTTTAAATTGATATTTTTTGGTAATGTTTCTTATAATTTTCGGCATCAATAGCAAGTATTAATGTTTATTTAATATTTTAAAAGACTAAATTTAAATATATGTATAAATTGTGAAAAATAATTGAATAAATAAAATGTAAAAATTCAATTTTTCTAAATAAAGTTTAAATTTTGTTTAAAACAAATTGTTTTTAACGGGTATGGGAATATATGTCGTGAAAACTCTTTTCCGAGTATTAACAAACATGAAATCCAAAAAAAAATATGTAATATAATAACTTAACGACTCTTTAAATTAAGAGGTTGGTTATTAATTTAATTCATAAATTAAATTTTATTATATCATATTTATCATTCAATTCTTAGTATCTTTTGAGATTCGAAAAGAGAAAAGTTATGAATTTTGATGGCCAACCTAAAATTAATTATCAAATAATATTTAACCCAAACTCAAAAAAGTCAATGCCTATCCCAATAGTCTTCTTTTCAGATGCTTACAATTCTTGGCGACTCTACTAGATAAATAAATTGTTTAATTTGAAAAAAAAATGGCTATCAAAGAAGATACGTTCTTACGATTTAAAACTCTAATAATAGATACATCAGAAAGACATACCACCTAAATGATACTTAGGTTTCATCATAATAAATGCTTAGACAAATACAAAGGGAACATAATAACCCTATTGTCTTCAAAAAAAAAAGTATACAAAATAAATCACGGGATGCTGTCCATATTTCTTTTAATTTAATGAATAGTTTGGCGATAATGAATAACAACTTCTTACAAACAAGCGATGATGCAAGAGGTTTGACATATAAGCTAAGGAATCGATCATTCTGTTTGGCAATGAGTGGTCATTCGGGGTATATGCATTTATATGCATTGTGCTGATGAGGAAAAATTATTAGTTGATTTGTTACTTCCTAATTTATTCTCTTATGATTCATCATAGCAACAAAATTATGAATACGTTATCCAGGCTCATTGTATGACATGCCCAAGCAACAAAACATCGTTATTAAACATTTATGTGACTACCATATATGTATTATACGTATGCATTTATAAACAAATAAATATTTGCAAATACGTTTTTCGTTTAAAAAAAACGTCATTGTCTATTTATTTTCAATATTTTCTCTATAGACCATGTCCATGCTAGAAGGCCCCTCATTGGTCTCTTGAATCGACTACATTAATGAATTTGAATGTAACTACAAGTATGAGTGTTCAATATTTGGTCTGAACTGAATATACGACCGAATTTGAATAAATTGAATTTGAATTTTATTTTAAGTTTCGAATCGAATTTCAAACCAATTCGAATTTCAAATACGGTTTTTGAATTGGTATTCAAGTTAGGGTTTCAACTCAATAACCAAATTGAATTCATTTTTATTATATATTATATAACTTATTATATATTATATATAATATATAATAATTCCTCCATCATCTCATCTATATTATCTAAACCTAATTTCTCAGCCACCCACATTATTTATATTCTCTAAACCTAACATCTCTTCTAGCCTCCCTCATATTTATTCGTTTAACCTAATTCTCCATATGCCACCTTCCTCTTTCATCTCTATTCTCTTAACACAATCCTCCAGTCATCTCTAGCTACTAGAGTTTCGATCTATTCAATCTCGCTATCTTTAGAGCTTCTTTTTTATCAAGACTTTCAAATCTTGATATATCTCTCCCGTTCAACACATATTTCGAATTTAAGATATATCTTCTCTATTCAACAACTATTTCTTCCGTTCAACATCTTAATTCAAATTATGTTTTGAATTAGAATAATTTAATTCTATATTTAACAATAAAAGAAAAAAGAAAATCAAATTTGATTCAAATTCGAATTATTCAAAATTAGAAACGATTATAAAATTCAAATTGTTTAAATAGAATTTATTTGAAATCGGTTCGGTTTTTAAATTGGCTAAAAAATTCAAATAAATCGAACTAACTGGAAAAATTGAACAGATGAACACCCCTAATTACAAGACCTACGAGTTAAACTACATCATGAAATTCATCAATTTCAATATAAACACGAATTTGATCATGCGAATGCAAAGGTGATGGATCCAATCTCTAAGACTTTCTTTATGGGAGATAGGTAAATGTTCCCTACCATAGAGGAATTCAAGGAATCTAAATGATAAAAAACAAAAACGTTTTAAATCTCAAACAATTTATAGAATCAATGTCATTATGAAACTATTATAAGAAGAATTTGAATACACCAAAACATCTGAAGACATCTTGAAGAATACAATCAATAGAAAACTATAATTCCAAAAGGAGAAGTTCTCATGAATCCTAGCTCATCAAATGATGGTCGTGGCCATACAATAGACAATGAAAAGTTTGGGGTTGATTCCCAAGGAAAAATGATCACGATTAGAGGAGATGAGGATTCGGAATTAGAAAATTTATTCATTTTAAATGAAGAAGGGAGAATAAATTAATCAAAAATCTTGAGTATTTCCTTTTTTAAATTTTCAGAGTTGAGAAAACACCGAATATAACACGTTAAAACGTGTTATTTTCAAAAATGATTACCAAAATTCCCAAAATTATACATGATGGTCAAAAATATTTTTAGAATCTCATATAAATAAATTTTAAAATTTTAGGAATTATGGAACTCTAGATGTGACACTACGAAGATGGACATTTTTCGAAATGAATCCCAAAAATTCTAAAAATTTTTATGGGCATTGAAAATATATTTAAGAAGCTACATTTTTTTATTTCATGATTATTGGACTCATTAAATTCAAGTTATAACTTTTTTTAAAGTAACAAATTTTGCCAACCAGATCCTAAAAATATCAGAAAATATTATTTTTAAAAGCTTATAGGAATCGAGTTTGGAATTTCGTAATTAAGGAACACTAGATATTACACTTTAAAGATGGATATTTTTCCAAATGGATCCCAAAAATTCAAAAAACTTTTATAGCCATTAAAAATATATTTAAGAAGCTAAAATTTTTAATTTTAGGATTTTTGGACTCATGAAATTCAAGTTATAGCTTTTTTATTGTTTCAAATTTTTTCAAATAGGTCCTAAAAATTTCAGAAAAAAATTATTTTTTAATTTTTGGAAAAGTTTGGAGAAGTTTAAAAAATGGTTGGACCTTTGAATTATCGTTTTAAAGTTGTTTATTAAATTCTGAAAACAAACATAACCTTAAAAAAATATTTAATTTTAATTTTTAAAGTTCAAAGTCAAAATGGAATGAAACAGAAGTTCGGGGTTCAATTTAAAAGAAAGGAAATGTTTAGGGATTACTTTAAATTCGAATTAATTAATTAATTGAAATTAAAGTACTTATGTTATTTTAAAAGGAATAAAGGCATGAGGGCCTCTTTGCAACTCTTAAAAGAGTTGGGGAAATCAGAAATAACAAAATAGATCGCCTCCGTCTTCTTCTTGGATTGTTCTCCGGCTCTTGGCGATTTCCAGTATCATTAACCTTTGAAGCGGTATGTCGAATTTATGATTTTTTTTTCACTAGGTTGAAAATTTTGTAGGTATTACATTAATACGGATAATAAGTGAATATATTAAGCAAACCGTTAAATATCTTACTAAATAAAATAAATATAAAAAATTTAATCAAAGATAAAAATACTTAATCTAATTTTTTTTTTATAAATTTAAAACTATATAAAAAAATTAGGTTAAGAAAGTTTTTGACGTTAAATTAATTAAATTTTAATTAAGAAAAAACTTATTATATAAATAAAAAAAAAAAAAATCTTTAGTGATTTCAGCCTAATTTAGTGAGAATACAGAAAAATAAAACAAAACATGAAAATAAGAAGAAAAAAAAAATACAAAATCGTAAAAAAACGATTATAGAATATTAATGCTTATAAATATTTTTGGAAGAATAAATAATATATAAATTTATTTATTTAAATACATAACTAAATAATATAAATATTTTAACTTGTTTATAATATTAATTTATAATTTTTTATAATTTTTTAAATATAAAAAATTATTTTACTCTTATATTTATATAAATTATTATTTTTATTTTTATTTTATAAGTAATTTGTATTATTAATTATATTGAAATTAATAAAAAAATTAATATATAATTATCATATAAATATAATTTTAAAATAAATAATACTATTATATGATTTATATTATTTTTTTATACTTTAATTTATATAAATAAATCTTATTTATATATTAATTAAAATATATGTTATTATAAATATTTGTATATTAAATATTAATGTTTGTATAAATAAAATATTAATAATAATTATTTTATTAAAATTATATGAAATTTGAATAGTATAATAAATTATACCGATATAAATTATATTTTAAAATATAATAAGAAATTAAAATCTATGTTATTATAAATATTTGTATATAAGAAATGATTTTTGATATAAAATAAAATATTAATAATAATTATTTTATTAAAATTAAAATTAGAATAGTATAATAAGAAATGAAAATTGTATCAATTTGATAAAAAAAAAAAAATAGGAGGCCAGAGCTTGATCACCTGACCTCTTTATACAATTAAGTTTCAAAACTAACTTGACATAAACTTATATATTAAAAAATATATATAAATATATATAGAGTATTTAAAACAAGTTTACCCTGGGCTAGTACCCACCATATGGGCTAGTACCCACCATAGCTCGCTCCGCCGTTGGGTACTTCGTCTAGGCAAAGGCGGAGTCAAGATTTAAAATCTACTCGGACTAATTTTTTATCAAAAAATCTATATGGGCTAATTTGTTAATAATATCAAATAAACAAACAAAATAAACCAAATTTACTTTTCTTTAGCGACGGGAAATATCAATAATAGTGGTGAATTACCGTCGTTATTTTCAAATACATACAAAATATTTTGAACTACCCGGTCATCCGCCCCTGCGTCCAGGAGCCATCATGGCGAGTCTCCTTAAAGCTCATTGCATTCATCGTCTCATGTTCGCTATTTCAATGCACCCAGACTTCAGCATCGAAGAACAAAACCGATATTGTTTTCCAGATCGCTGAACCGGACAAGCATCGTCCTGTGTATTTTTCGTCTCGGAATCACGGAGTCGACTGCAGTAGGAATTCGCTTTCCTATCGGGGTTCTTTGGGGGATATCTTGGTTTAATGGAGAAGAGCACAAAGGAATCAATAAGGATTCCCATGCAGATCTAAAGAAAGATAACAGACGACAGTTACCAAGAAATCTTGAAGCTAACGAAGAACGCCTTGAAGCTCGCTTGTAGAACCTGCCTGCAATCTTCTTCCTTGGTGACTGAAATTTGCCGTTTTTTATATCGATAGACTAGAGATTTAGGATCAAAATAAGATTTAATCCTATCCTAGATCTAAATTAATCCTAACAAAAAAACTATCATTAACCAACAAACAGTCTCATTCAGCAAATAAACAATCAAGTCGTTAATTCAATGAACTAAGAACTTCAAATATTATCAATAACTGGCATCGGTGCACGGAACCGATGTCTCAAGCAGCTAATGAAAGACAGAGCCGAGAAACATACCTGAGTTATGAAGATTGAAGGACCGAAAGTATGATCTGAACTCGCCAGAAGAATCGTGAATCTGCGTCGGAATCTTATGTTGTTGTTCCTGGTTTGGTATCTTCTCAAGTGCAATTTCCTCTCGTGGCTGGATGACTCTTTGCTTTCTTTCAGTGTACTCAACTCTCGAGTTTAATCTTCACACGCGACATACAAGCTCCGTCTTCAATCTCATTTTCATCACACATTTCTTAGGAATCTCTACTCTGTCGGTATCTTTTTCAGACTACAGCTGACCTCTCTACTTTTTGTTGTCCGTCCTTTTCCCTTTGAGACCAAACAGAATAACAATGATTTCCTCTAACGAACAGCCAACTTCAGAATGGAACCGGATGAACTCCCCTTGCTCAAGAACATAACTCGCTTGGAGAAACTGCTCCTCCCCTCAAAATGGAACTGCCCCCAAACTGATTAAATATCCTCCAACTAAGAATCGGATCCCTTTTGAATAAATGAGAATCAAACCATTCATTAAATGGGAGTACGCTCGACCTTTTTTAAAATAAAATGGAATTCCATTGCTTTCTTTTATTTTTAGTTTTCACTCTTTTTTTTTATCTTTTGCAATTACCTCTTTTGCAACTTCTTCTTAAATGAGTTAACCCAACCGAGTTTTTATCCATTGAGTCCGAAATTTTTATGGTGAACTCATAACCCAACGAACTTGAATCCCTTTTTAGAATCAGCTCAAATAGTTCTCTCCATGGACCGTGTTATGATTTTCCAAAGTTCACTATTTATTTAGCCTTCAGCATCCTCACGGTTTCTTCATCCAAAACTTTAAACACTCACAACTTTTGAGTCATGAATCCTCACAAGATGAGTGAGTAGGCATTGGAAAGGCATGAGTCCTTACTACAACTCTCAAGTTTTGAGTTTCAAAAAATAGAGTATGTGCTGATCAAGAAAACACTGTACAGAGATGGGTCACAATATGCTTCAATATCATTACAGGCTACTTAGGGTACGTTACACAACGAACTAGGAGGCCTACTTGGTACCATTGGAAAGAGGACTCAATGGGCTTTCTAATGATAGCACATTCACCCAAAACGGCCTAGTAAATTGAACGATATGAATTTTTAAAATGTAGGCTACCTTTAGTTAGCCGTTAGGACTCAAACCTGAAGAATAGGTTCACTTGCACGGCTTGGAAGGTGCTCTAAATGTCGAGCCATTATTCGGACCAATTTGAGTGCTCTAAAGGTACGTGGATTAGATTCTTATCCCAATTTGAGTTACTCAAATGTATCAACTAGAACTCGAGTTATGAATTTATGAGTGCAAGGGTGTCCAGGTTGATCTTCATTTATACACATTTTCTTCATGTTAGTATTTCGAGCTGAAATAGTCCTTGTGGAGGACTCATTTGCCTCTCAAACCCCCCAAAAATATGATTGAATTTCATCCAGTATTAATGTTATTAATGTTAGGACGGATTTTTGAAGTTCTGAATCCGTTTGAAGCTTAATGACCTTCTAAAGGTTCAAGATCACCTTTTATTTTTAAAAATTCTTTCATTTTCAAATAAACCCCCATTTTACAACATTCAAATTCCAAATGGTCGATCAAATCCCCCCTCCAATCGGTTGACCTTCCTTTGACCCAGGTTGACTTGCCGGTTTGCGAGTTGACTCATCGATTCGACTCACTCTCTTCGGTTTCTCCTCTTTTGAACATCATTTGCACACAATTGTAAACAACAATATCATACTCAGAGTTTACGATTTTTCGTACCAGTCATTTTGAAGGTATGAGGACACTCATGACTCGAGCATTTTTAGAATTCATCGTTTGGAGCATTGTTTTTAGGCTTTTAAGAGTCAATTTTCAAAAGATCTTTTTATGTTTTTATTTTCCCAGTCCAATAAACAATCATGAATGCTATATTAGACCGTGTTATTTATTGGATACTTTGGGTGTAAAAATAGGGTGTCTACACTACCGATATCTCTTTTATTATCCGCCTCTTATCCCCATAAATCACACCTCTCATCTCATGATTTTTTCCTTTACCGCAACTTTTTTTTACACCAATCGAACTCTTATCTTGTGACTCACACTTTTTCATATTCATCTTTATCCACTCGAAAAATCACCCACAAATTACAATCAACCTTTAATCTCGTGACCTCACACACTTTTACAATTCGATTAATCAACATCTCATTCATATATTTTAACCACTAATATATCATTTATTACCATCCACTTTTATATTACCCCGACTTCTTTTCTTACCCCCACTTCGGTAAACCAACCACCAAATCTCAATCGACATCTCATCTCGTGACATCACACACTTTCACACATTTCTTAACCTCATCAAAGCAACATAAATCCCTTAATCGACCTATCATTTTGTGACTCACACTTTTTCATATGTCTCTTTGTCTCATTGACAAATAACTCACCAATCACAATCGACCTCTTATCTCATGACATCACACACTTTACATTTCGGTTAACTTTGGTAAACCAATCACAAAATCTTAGGGGATGCTTAGTACGTGATTTTTGAACTCGAAAATGGGAAAGGGAATAAAATGAGGTGTTTGGTTAATGAGTTTAATTCCAGAATATTGATTTAATTACTGGTGGATACCCAGTAATCATCCATTCCTCTCTAAATTGGGAGGATCGATCTCATTCTCGTGGAATTCACTTTCTCTCCCATTATTTCCACTTTTCTATTTTTACTCTCTTATAATTATAATTATAATTATAATATTATATATATTTTATTTTTATAATTATATTACAAGTTTTTCTAAAATTAAAATAATAATAATTTTTAATTTATTTATTAAAAAATTATTTCAATTATTTAAATAATATCAAGGAATTATTTAAAATATAATTATTAAAATAAATTTTAATAATAACTACGATAACAAAATAATAATATAATCATTTTTATATAATTAATTTAAAATATTAATTATTAATAATAAAATTATAATAAATTAATTAAAATATAAATATAAAAACTAAAAATAAAATAACAATTTCATATAAAAAATTATTTAAAATATATTATAAAAATTAAATATAAAATTTATTTAAATAAAATTATTATTAAAAAAATTATATCATATTATATATTATTAAATAAAACGTTATATTTTATGAAAATGTGTGTATTCTCTAATAATATATAATATTTTAAAAAACTTTGTCTCATATTATTCATTTTTAGTAGATATTTTTTATTTATAATTAGTTTAAAATTCGAATCATTCAATTATTTTATAATAATTAATTTTTAAAAAATCTAATTAATAATAAATTATTAAATATTTATATTTTATTAAATTATGACACACTTAAATATCTTATATATTTTAAATAATTATGATATAAAAATAATAATATTTTATATTTTTAATAAAATAAAATAAAATATAATAAAAAATGAAATGGAGATATTTTTCTATATAGATACAAACATTATTAATGGCAATGTAAATAATTAATACCTTAATCAAACATACACTTTTATCAATTATACTCATTCTCATCCCACACATTTATCATTCTCATTCATATTTATCATTCTATTAATTGAACCAAGCACTCTCTCAATTGACATTTCATTTCGTGACCTCTCACACCTCTTATTCTCGTCAAACCAATACTAATCCCTTAATTTATTTCTCATCTTGTGACTCACACTTTTTCATATGTCTCTTTGCCCCCTCGACAAATGACTCACCAAACATAATCGACCTCTAATCTCGTGACCTCACACACTTTTACATTTCGGTCAATCAACATCTCATTCATACATATTATAACCACTAATATCTCATTTGTTACCAACCACTTAAATTATTCCTTACTTTCGGCAAACCAACCACAAAATCTCAATTGTCATCTCATCTCATGACCTTACATACACTTTCACATACCTATTATCCCTCGTCAAATCAAACATCAATCTCCCCAATCGACCTCTCATTTTGTGACTAATACTTTTTTATATGTCTCTTTATCCCATCAGTAAATCACTCACCAATCTTAATTTCGACCTATAATCTCGTGACCTCACACACACGTTTATACTACGGTCAATCAAAATCTCATTTATATATTTTTAACCGTCGATATCTCCTTTTATTATCGACTTTTTATCCTGACAAATCAACCACAAATCCCCACCTCACATCTCATCATATTTACTCTTGTCGTGACTTCTTTTACCCCCACTTCAACCAATCAACAACCAATCCCACAATCGACCACTTTGGTTAATTAACATCTCATTCATATATTTGTAACTATCAATATCTAATTTGTTGAGAATACCTCTTAAGTTAAACCTCACTTCGGCAAACCAACCACCAAATCTCAATCAACATTTCATCTTATGATCTCACACACTTTCACACACCTCTTATCCCCTCGACAAACCACCCACCAATCTTAGTCGACCTCTTGTGAATCACACTTTTCATATGTCTCTTTATCCACATGAAAAACCACCCACCAAATCTTAGTCGACCACTTGTGACTCACACTTTTTCATATGACTCTTCAACAAATCAATAACTAATTCCCTAATCGACCACTTCGGTCAATCAACATCTCATTAATATATTTTTAATCACTCGTATTTAATTTGTTAAGAATACCTCATATATTTACCTTCATTTCGGCAAACCAACCATCAAATCTCAATCGACATTTCATCTATTGACATTTCAACTTATGAGTCACCTTTTTTCATATGCGTCTTCAACAAATAAACAATAAATCCCCTAATCGACCACTTTGGTCAATCAACATCTCATTCATATATTTTTATCCACTAATATATAATTTGTTAAGAAGACCTCTTATATTTATCCTCACTTCGGCAAACCAATCACTAAATCTCAATCGACAATTCATCTTGTGATCTCACACACTTTCACACACCTCTTATCCCCTCAGCAAACCATCCACCAATCTTAGCCGACCTTTTCTAACTCATACTTTTTCATATACCACTTTATCCACTCGGCACACCACCCACCAAATCTTATTCGACATCTCTTGACTCACACTTTTCATATACCTATTTATCCCCTCGGAAAACCACTCATCATTCTTAGTCGACCTATTTTACCCCACTTCATTAAATCAACAATCAATTCCAATCGATTACACGGATATTATCCATTGTCAAACCAACTACTAACCCCTAATTGACACTTATCTTGTGATTCACACTTTTTCATATACCTCTTTATCCACTCATATACCTCTTTACCTCCCTCAGAATACAATCACAATCTTAGACAACATATTTTACCTCTACTCCAACAAATCAACAACCAATATGAATTGATCACACACACCTCTTATACATCGTCAAACAAACCACTAACATCCTCAATTGACCAACATCTTGTGACTCACATTTTTTCAAATGCTTCTTTATCCCTTCGGCTTCCAAATCACACACTACTCGACCTCCATCTTGTGACCTCACACTTTCACATGCCTCTCATCCCTTGTTTAAAATTGTGTTTTCAAGAATGCATTCTTTAATATCTATCTCTCAAATATTTATAATAATTACTTTTAAGTTTATAGTTTTTGAGATTTGAACCTTAGTCTTAAACATGAAATGTGAACACTTGTTGAAATAATTTTATAATTTTGTATATGTATATATATTTTATATTTAATATTTATTACTAATTAGTTAATTAGTCAACATTTTTTGACTCACACTTTTTCATGTGTCTCTTTATCATATTTCACATGCCTCTTTATCATATTTTCACACACCTCTTATAATTCGGTAAATCAACCACCAATCTCAATCATATTTTCAAATGCATTTTATTCCTTAGAAAATCAACAACCTATCTCAAACACAGTTTCACATGCCTCTTATCCTTCAAAAAATTAATCACCCATCTCAATTGACTTCTAATTTAGTGACCTCACAATCTTTTGTTACCCACCTCTTATCACTTGGCAACCACATCTCAATCAAACTCTCACACGTCTCTTATCTATAGAAAAATAAACCACCAATATCAATCAACATTTAACCTTGTGACCTCACACTTTGGTCAATCAAATATTTGATTCATATTTTTTAACCACTCACATTTGTTACCGACTTATTATCCTTCGGAAAGTCACACTCCAATCACATTTGGTTACAGAGTTGTACTTGTTTTGTTATGTTGTAAGTTCGAAACATAAATATAGCATATTTAATTTTATTTTTAACCATTTCAAGTTTATGAGAGATTTAACCCACAATCCGACCAAAGTGTCAATTTACTCTCATATATATTCAAATTAACCACAACTCTCGACCCGACAAATTAAGTAAATTCAAATTAAGCATTATTATATATATATATATATATATTAATTAGTTAAAACGTTAAACTTATATTATTAAGAATATCATGTTCATAAAATTTGGTGTTAAATTTAAAATATAAAATCTTATTATCTTAGTTGGTGAAGGAGTTGTATTTGTTTTGTTATGTTGTAAGTTCAAAAAATACATATAGAATTTTTAATATTATTTTTAACTGTTCAAAATTATGGGTGGATCAACGAACGATCCGAACCAAGTAACCATTTACTCTCACATATATGTTCAAATTAACCACAGTTCTCAACCCAACAAACCAAGCAAATTCAAACTAAGCATTATTATATATATATATATATATATATATATATATATATTATAATAAATTATATAATATTTAATAAAATAAATAAATCGTTATACATTATATATAATAAATTATGTATTTTATATAATAAATTATATAGTGTGTATAATAAATAATAAAAAAATGAATTCGGTTTTTGGTTTGATTTTCGAGTTGAAACTCCAACTCAAAAACTAATTTGAAAACCGTATTTGAATTCGAATGGGTTTGAAATTTGATTCAAAAACCAAAAATAAAATCCGAATTCGGTGAATTTGAATTCAATCGAATATTCGGTTCATATCAAATATTGAACCCCCTATGTGAGCTTATAAGTCAGGTTCATAATAAAAAAAAAGAAAAGTTTCAATTTAAGAAAAGTCCGTGTTTGTCCAGTTTTTAGCTGTTAAGGAGGCAAAATTATCGAATATAGAATCGTTTTTTCATATTTTCAATAATGAGTTATTTAATTTAATATTTTATATGGAGGTCTTTATAGGTATCCTCCTATGATTTGTACAAGTTTCTTACGATTTCAGTTTTATATGTGGATAGTCAACTATCATTTTGCATGATTTTTTTGGCATTACTTACCAACTATCGGTTAAGGATCATTTCAATTTTCATTGGAATATTCGGTAGAAATTCTTTTGACATTATTTTAATGGTTTATTCAGTTTGCTCTATTTCAACAATTATCGTTTTGGAACTCAAATGAGTTCGATTTTGGAATAATCCTCCATAAATTACATAATTGTGATTCACTCTCTCTTTTTTTGTTTGTCATTGTTATGAAAGCCCTCTAAAAAATAATGGCCTTCGTAAAAAATGTAAGTGTCATCTGTGGGGGATGAGCTGTGGGACAAAGATGTATCCTTTTGACATATCACGTATGCTTTTTGTCAATGACATACTCGGTATGATACATGCCAATTATAGAAATTTTAGGAATGTTTTAGATATTTAATGGTTATTTAGTGATTGTTCTGTTCTTCGAGTTAATCTTAATAAGTTATACATCTTTACACTCTTAGAGTTTTTTCAGAATGGAAAGATGCTTAAGCAATGGAATGTTATAGTTTTGAATCTTATTCTGAAGAACTTCATTCTTGAAAGGATTAATGACTTTATGCCAATATCATGCTGCAATGTTCTTTTAATCATTTCAAATCGTTTTAAAAGTGTTATTTCTAGCATTGTTAGTCATGGGCAATCTACGTTTATACCTAGGCATTCAATATCACACAATATTCTTCTTATGAAGGTCTATTGAAGGGTTATGGGAGGAAGAACATATCTCATATAGTGGCTTTTAAGATTGACATTCAAAAGGCTTTTGATTCAAGATGATGGGATGATATAAATAACTTCTTGATTGTATCGGGTTTCCCCAAGTTTTTTTTGTTGGATGGATTATGCAATGTGTCTCTACTACATACTTTATTGTGTGCGTGAATGGAATACATGACAGGTTCTCCAAATATGAAAATTGGGTGAGGTAAGGGGACCCTCTCTCTTCATACATCTTTGTCTTCATAATGTAGATCATCGATTCCATATTTAAAATGTTGTTTAGGATACGCCAATACATCTACCATCTATACTGCAAGGAGGAGCGCATAACCCATGTTTGTTTTGTATATGATCTATTTAATGTAGCTCATGCTTATATGTAATCTATTAAAACTATTAAAGATGCATTAGCTCTACTTTCTATTTAATGAACGCAAAAGCTTAGCATTTTATGATGGTGTGAATGATTAGATGAAGAATGACATATTTAGAATGATGGGAATCAAATAAGGTACACTTCCAATCAAGTATCTTGTTATACCTCTCTTGGCTACGTAACATCATGTGTCTTAGTGCAAATTGCTTGTTGAAAAGGTTAAGAACTCAGTTTTTGGTTGGGCATCTAAAAGATTTTCATATGCAGGGTAGATTGAGCTTGTTTAAAATGTCATATTTGGTATTATAGTATATTGGGAACAAAAATATTGTTATACCTAAAAATGATAATGAAAGAGCTTGACAATATTATAAATCTACTTCGGATAATATTTTTCGCTAACTGGTTTTGTCGTTTCTTGAAGAAGTGTCAAACAAACACTTATGACGTCATCCACTATTGCAGCGAAATTTATGACATGTTACTAGGCATCAAATTAAGTGATTTTGACATCAAATTTATTTTATGAAAGAAATGATACAAAGTAGATAGATTTCTATAAAATATATATGTACAAACTCTATGGTTATGAACCTCATGGCAATACGTTTATCATCTAATGTCTTTCATGAGGATATTGCTCGTATGAGTGTTGTAGAGATCAACGATCTCTAACTTCAGTGGGAGTTTGTAATTTTGACATCTTCCAGTTTAATTATTTTATAGATATTTATAAAGTTTTTATTCTGATCAGAACATAAGTATTATTCAGTTCATTACACTTTGTATAATTATGTTTAAAGTATTATCTCACTAAAGTTAAGTAGAACCAGTTGAAAATTGACATGAAAAAATCACCTTGCATGTAATTTTCATTCCTCACATTCATGATATGATTTGTCAATTAATTGTATTGATTTATGTGAACATTGTTGGGTCTAGTTGTGCTTAAATACAACGACGAGCTCTTTAGTCCTATATTGATATGTTTAATTGATAAAATTGTTTATACAACATATGATTGAGATGACATAAAACTTCAGGCGCATTATGGTTGATACATTTATTTTTGTACATACGTGACCCAGTCGGAGATTGTTGGAATTTTTAGGGTCACTTGTATAATAAATAATTGTGCATATGTCATATTTAATATAAGCCAAAATAATGTGATCTAATGTGAAATTAAGTTTATGGCTTATGTGTGTATTTGTCATGAATATAAAGTGAGGATACTTAAGTGACATTTATAATTTTATAAAATGGCTAAATTAGAAATTGCCAAACCATAATAACTTGCTTATTGTTGGTTATATGTAACGGTAATGATCCCAATTTGATGTAACGTCAATTCTCCTTTGCGTCTCACCCATCAACAAAGAGAGAAACCTATTGACTTACTCATTAAATGGAAGAACCATTCAACATAAAGAAAGTCTAAAGATAGAGAGATTAAAGACTTTTTCTATTACAAGGAAAGAGAAGATTCATGCGATTAATTAAGGTACGCTTCCGCCGCATTCAGATTTTAATTTATTATATATTAAATTAGGATCTAATTAGGATAATTTTAAAGCTAGTACCATTTGGAAAGTAAACTTTCTAAAGCTATGAGATTAAACAGTTTTCAGCAAGTTGTATTCATATCAAGGAGTTGGTGCTAACAAAGCCAAGAATATGACACCTACTGCTAATATTTTCAAATTTTATTTTGGCAGTATTGTATATCAATTGTGGGGGTAAATGAATGTGAGTGAAGATTAGATTTGGGGGACATTATTTTTTTATGTCCATGCGCTTATACCTTCGTGGAGGTGAGTATCCACAACTTTGTAGAATTGGGATATTTTTAAAGAATGGTCGATAAGTATGATAAAATCACAAAAATACACGGCTCAAGGCGAGATAAAAAATCTATTATGTGAAAGGATGTTTGTTGATTTTATGTTTGTAGGTAGTATGTTGATTTAATCAGTTTGTTTTGTTGTGGATTGATTCAATAGGTTAGAGTTTTGCTCTAACTCTAAAATTCATTTATCTTTTTTCTTTTTGGGTTTTTAAAAAAATGGCTTTAAATCGTTAAAAAAAAAAAAATTCAATTCGACCAACAAATAATAATATATCAACACATCAACAAATAATAATATATCAACACACGTCAACAAATAACACAACATAGAAAAGTATATACAAACCAGAGAAAAGGATAATCTATCTATAGCTAAAAGATAACTATATTTAAAGTCAAAACTTGTCTACAATATTGACATTAAGGACGATATAATATGAATTGTTGCAAAAACAACTTAATTACGTATTATCCATAAAAAAAAAATATATGTTAAATTGTTATAAAATATAATAAGTCTATGTGAGTTGTGGTGAAAACGTAAATGTCACCTTTCCCACATTTTATTGAATTCAGATCCGCTGTCCCAAGATAATGTCCCACTAGCTGTCTCATAAAAGAGTGGAGAGTAAAATTTTGTTATTTTGATAAATAAGACAGCAAGAGACAGCTTCACTTGGGACAACAGATCTCACCCCATTTTATTTATTAAGCATTATTATATATATATAGATAATTTTCTTAATATTTTATAGGAACGATTTAGGAATTAAATATTATAATAAAGAAGCATTTATTATATCACAAAGTGACAGCTGATGTTGATCATTATTATGAGACGAGGAAATACAAGAAAATAAAAGGTTTAACAATGTCCCATTATTTAAGATCTTATTTGGACGCTTAATATTGATAAGTCACATTAAAGTGACAAGACCTAATGACTAGATTATTCTTCCTGCCCAACTTCTTTAATTTCATACATTTCTTCAATAGGTAAATCTTGAGCGGCACCAAGTGGGCAAAACACAACCCTATAATTAGTACCACCTGGGCATGTAAAGGTGCTGGTGGGATCATCTTGAGGGTAACTATAGGCATTCGGACACCTCTGCTTAAAAAACCTTGATAAATCTGTGGGACCACAAGGCCCATTGGTGCAACAGTATTGAGGGGTCTTGAAAACAGTACATGGGTTATTACATCCACCCGGGGTCCTTAATTGGTTAGGACACTCCCCTATAATGTTAGCAGTGCAAGAGATCGGGTGACACTTGCCCGGTCCTGTCCTAGTCGGGGCAAATTCCATGGGAATATTGAATCCATCGATGACTGAGATGTCCCAAAAATCGAGGTTGTTGAATTGGTTAAGAGCGTACTCTGCCAGGGTGTTAGGAGGTTGTCCCCATCCGGTACACTGGAGGACCCCGCCACAGTCGCCTGTCTGACAATGACCCCTACCACTGCCGTCAAAATTGCAGTTAGTCCGGCCCCAGATACGAGCCATCTTGGTGCCGGCTGCAACATTTAGAACCCAAGTCTGACCTCTGTCCAAGCGACGACCGCCTCCTGGTGAGGCGGCTGCCCAAACTGTGTAGGGGCAGTTGTTGCGAATCTCGAAGGTGGCTCCTTTAGCCTCATGACTTAGGAGGATCAAAAGAAAGGAGAAATATAGGGCATAAGAAGACGTTTTCAAATGTGCCATCTTTTAAGTTTGTTTACTTATTCATAAAGATGAGTTGTATTTATAGATGTTTTTGGAATATTGTAAATTAATAAGGTTGAGTGTCCAATTTGGAATAGACTTTGGATGATGCCTTGATTAAATTATTGAAGGGGTAAGGGAATGACTTTAACAAATTTATAGTCAATGGATCTTATCTTCTCTTAAAAAAATTCACAATAAATGACATACTCTAATTTATTTCATTTAAAACTTAATACCTTGTTTGGAAACTCTTTTTTTCTCTTTAAATTCTACAAAAAAAAGTCTCCTCTAAATAGAGATGGATATGATTCATTTGGAAACACTTATATATGTTTCTTATCTCTATTAATGTTGGAAATGAAATCTGGCTATTCTTAAATGAAGCTATAGTTTTCACTACTTCTTTGGGCACCTTAAAATCAGCTCCAAACAAGGTGAGCATTGTTTAAGTATATATCAAATAGATATAACTTGTTTTATGTGAAGAACAATATATTATATTCTTATGGCAAGGAAATGAAGGAAATTTTTAATTTTACTTTTACTTTTACATATAGTAACTTTAATTAATTATCAATGAAAAATGTTTATTTTATGCAACTCTCTTAAGATATGTTAAAACTTCTAAATGCTTACAATAAAAATAGTTTCTAGATCAATAGTTGTCTTTCTATTTATTTATTTTTTTAATTTGAGGCATCTAAGTTAGAAGTTCTAAATGCTTACAAAAACAATTTCTAGATCAACATTATGTCACACATTCATCACTCTTGGTTTTAGTAAAAAACAATTGTCACTAGAGTTATCTAATGAATTTGTTACTATATATTAAATGATGATTTCTTTCACTATTATTATTTTAATTCATTATCTATATAACTTAATTTAAATAGAACTAAAACATATTGAAGGTTTAATCTTAAAATTTTAATTAAATTATTATTTAATATATTCTTTACTTGCAAATATTTTAAATTAAAGTGATATAATAATTATAAATTAAAGTGAGATAATAACTAAAATGAGATAATTTCCTCTTTGTGAATAAGTAATAGTTAAAAAACTTTTAAAAGATAGTTTTTTTTGTGCAGAAGATTCAAAACAAACATGTTTAAGGCCTTGTTTTTATGTTTTTTTTTAATCTTCATCAAATCACTTTTCAAAACAATAATTTCTTATTTATTCTATCACTTAACATAATTTTTCAAATGACTAAATTATCATTTTCATTTTAAATTTATATTTTAAATATTAAATATTTAGAAAAAAAAATAAAAAACTATAATTAATAAGAAAGGTAAATAAAAGAAAATAAATAAACTATTATTTTAATATTAAAATAGTACGTACAACTTTGTAATAATTACATTTGGGTTTTTTAAAATACCCGAATCCCAACGACGCCTATTACATCACTTTCATATCTATGACTAATAATTATTTAATTTATTTCTTATTAATGGCATCATGTTACCATCTTCTTCTTATTTTATTTATTTTTATTTCTTTTTACATTTTTTTTTTTTTCTATTTAGAAAGCTAAAATTATTTGACAAAGTATGATATATCAAAAAAAAAATTATTCACATCAATATATGATACCAAAAATACCTACCGAATATTTGTGATATACAATAATTTAGGTAAAATATTAATATTATATTGTTCCTACCCAAAAAAATATTCTATATTAGGAAATAAATTTGTTGGGTTTGATTGATCTATTGATGGCCGATTGATCTGAAAAGTTCACCTCTTGCTTAATCTAATTTGTAAAATAAAAATTAAAGCTTAGTAAATTATATTTCTATTAGTCATTATTTTATTTATTTATAAGTATTAATTACAGTTTAATTTATAACTAAAATTTTGAAAATGTCATCACGTATTGATTATTTTGGTTGTCTCAATCCAAACCTTCCAATAGAGATGATAATTTTAATCCGCTCTGCGGTTTCCGATCCGAATTATCCCGTTACGAGAGTTTTTTCTCTTATTTGACCGATAGTTGACTAAAAATAATGCGGGATGATATTTGTGTCTTTCGTCCTGACTCCGTCCCGATCTCATTCCATTCCGATCATGTCCCAAATACTAAAAGAGACAATGGAATATATAGTAAACTAAGATATTTATTTATTATTCATATTTTAAGAGTTTTAAATTTATTTTTTTATTAATATAAATTTTCAATTTACTACTTTATACGTACATAACATTAAAAATTTCATTTGTATAATTTAATTAAAAAAATTGTACATATTTTAAAATGTGGTATAAAGGTGCCCCGTAGAAATTCTCTAAAACCGAACAGGATGAGAATGGTAGTTAAAAAAATCTTCGAAATAAAATGGGACAGAGATGATAAATGCATTTCTCGGATTTGCCTCATTGTCATCTCTACTTCCAACAACTACTCAAGGACTCATCAACTTTCAATGAATCACAGTCATACTTCATACTAGATTTGAGATATCAACCACCCCGACAATGCAGAAGTATATAGTCATTGATTATATCTCCTCATTCTTTATGACAATGTGACAACAATTTACAATAATAAAACATTTTTTCATGTACCTGGAACAACAAATTATGTCAAACCTGATTTGTGTGATGCGAAACCTTCCCGCACGCGGTTCGGTCCGCTTAAGACTTGGAGTTCGAAATGGCATGGATCTAATGAGCTATTCTTCTTCTCCCTTATGAAAAAAAATAAGACAATTTCCCTTCGCTGAAGAGTGTTCTAAAGTAGTCAACCACACCTTCCATGAGTTGAGTGACATCGTAATACCGTTATCATACTCCATTCATTCAGATGGAGGCCCCAGATTCCCCTTATTTAAGAAGTTAAGCGCTTTGAAAGTATTTCTACTGAATTTCCCCCCTAAACATCTTTTTTTTATGCCCTAAATTAGAACGAAACTAGAAGGCCTTTCTTGTGGTCAACCTCAATAGTACTCTTTATCATCGGTAAATATTTCACTATAAATTAGATTCTATCTAGAAGAGCTTCTAGAGCTTTCTGTTGAAGGTGTAATGGTTGCGGGTGTCATGTTAGTTTTCCTTAGTTTAAAAAAAAATCCATTATAAATAAGACTTCATTCAAATAACGAGATTTTCGATCAAACTTTTTACTTCTACACCCTCTCTTAAAAAAATTCATATGTAATGCATTATATTTTAATTTTTATATAATAAAATTAATTTTAATATATAATATTTTTATTTTTGTTTTATTTAAATTGTTTAATTTTAATTATATATATAATATTATTATTAAAATTAAATAATTTAGGATTTGAGAGAGAAAACGTGAATAATTTGAAAATCCAAAAAAATGTGAATATAAACAGAAAACGAATGAAATATTAGGTATAAATGGACTTGATTCAAAAGTTTTGTCATTTTTCAATTCATTAGTCCATAATTTTAACAAAAACAATTTTAAATTTATTTAAAATACGCTTTTCATTTTTAATATCAAATTTAAATAAAATTATATTTTAAAATATGTATTAATTATATTATTTTAACAAATTCAATATCAATTTTCTAACAAATAATATTTTTCTGTTTAAACTTAAATCCACATAACTTCATACGTTTATTTCACTGCAACTAATATTTATAACATAAAATAAAATGTTGAAAAATAATTGAATAGAAACCCAAAATTTAACAAAAAAAATGAGATAGTGAAAATTTTACAACATATTTTATAATTTAAACTATTTTGACAAAAAAATTAAAAAGTTATAAAACAAATAGGGTTAAAAGAGTCGTTTAATTCTCAAATTCATATTAATCTTCGATAAGAGAATTAATTTTTTGAATTTAATAATTGCAACTATAAAAACAACACTATTTTGAATCAATGTTACAAACTATATCATTAGCCATTTTAATATAATTTTGACTTTATATTATTCAAACTATTTTACCAACTCAAAATTTTGCGATAATAATTGTAACATAACATATAATATAAGTTGAAAATTATTTGATAAAGTTTAATTATTTTTTCTAAAAAAAATTCTTTTGTCAATTCTTTTACAACAAAATATAATGTATTGATAATATAATATATTTTTACAGTAAAATTACAAATAATATGCTTAAAATTTTTAAAATACCAACTTATTAGAATTTTCTAACAGGTTTTACTATGAAAATATTTTTACAATATTTTCAATTTATTAACTACATACAACTAAATATAGATTGCCAAATAAGTTGCACACTAATGCATATTTTAGATTTTAGTTTTAAACTCACTAAAAAATGTTAAAAATTACCAAATAAATTGCAAAGTGTTTAAATATGTAAGGAAGAATAAAATATACATGGTTTAATCATTTCACAATTGTTTTAACAAGAAAATTATATATTATATTATATATGCTGCAAAACATATTGCATTATTATATATTTATAAGATGTAATTAATTGTAATTAATTTTGTAACTTAAAATGTACATAGAAAAATTGGTACTTATTCCGCAACATAATTAATTATAATTAATTTTGTAAATTAAAGTGTACATAGAAATTTTGGTACTTATTCCGCAACATAGTAATAAAAATTAAATTGCAAACTTCCTTGCAAATTCATAACATAAAATATTTGGAACTCCTGTTAAATAACATGTATCACATTTTTTTAAAATTATTTTACAACTCCTTTGACAACAAAATATTACACAAAAGTTACAAAATAAGTTTGAGGATGGTTTAATATATTATAAAATATGTTGCAAACTCAAACCCTAAAAAATATACAAACTAAAATTAACATTCTCTTCACCTAATGCAATTTATTGCTATTAAAATATTATTTTATTAAGCAAAAAAACATGTTGATAATACAATACATGTCAATCATAATTTTCAATTACAAATTGAAATAATATATAAATTAAAACGTCTATTCATAAATTGAAATTAAAACATGTCCTATTACGGCTAACCAATCACTATTATGATTCATCCTACTATGATGGAATAATAGACTTGTATAAGTTGTTATGCTAGGATGAATGAGTCGTATTAAGAATATTTCTATTTTATGTTTATGTCAACCATCCTATAATTTGCATCAACTTTTGTACCTCGTGATGGATTAAACCATAAACATTTAAATAGAACGACGCGTAAACAAGGACCATGATAGTCTATTTCAATTACCTCTTCTAGAAGTCCATAGTAGTCCGCATCATGAACATTCACACAAGCACCACCATTCATAGTTAATTTATTTGATCCAAAATCTTTAGAACGCCACAAAAACCCATTAACAAAGTACATTGGATATGTTGTTGCGCTTGTTTTTGGGCCGTATGAGAGATAATACAACAATCCTTTAGAAGCAACTTGACTATGATCCTCAAAAGAATCTAAATTATAAAAAATGGCAAATAAATATCCTCAAAAACGAAAATACATATATAATGACATAATAATTAAGTTAATTTTCTCACCTTAGATCGAAACCATCATGTGAATTGATAATATATTTCATCTTCGGGCAATCCAACTTTCAAACTACAAAACATCCTATAAGAGAACAATTAATTTAATAATTACAAAATAATTTTTGGTTAACTAATCGATACTATTTTGAAATTACCTGTAATATGGTTCAACTTCAGGACAATTTAAAAGAACGTATGTGTAAGCAACTAACTCTTCTTGACTATTTAAGTATCCTTTAGTTCCCGCCCCACTAGAACGCCAAAGGAAATTAAAAATAGAAATTGGAGGTTCGAAATGGTTGATGGGGCCTTCGGTGTTTCTTTGAGGTTGTGTTCGTTTGCATTGCATAATAGATTCAAAATAATACGAGGCAAATGTTGAAATTTCCTCTAGAAGATATGCATTGTAATTATTTTTTACCTTTTGATTTACATTTTGTAAAAACCTATGAAAAGTTCAACATTGACATGTATATATTAATGAATAATATTACTACTACAAATAAAATTTGTAAGATATATGTAGAAGTACATACCTCTCAAAGAGATACATCCATTTATATTGAAATGGGCCTTCTATTTTGGCTTCATATGATAGATGCACCAAATGATGTTCCATTGAATAAAAAAATGTAGGGGGAATATTTTTTCTATATTGCAAAGTGTGACAAGAATTTTTGATTCAATGTTTGCATTTTAGAAATATTCAATGATATGGAACTTAGTTCATGTATGAAATTATTAAGATCAGTCAATGTTCCCCACACAAACTTTGGCAATAATCTCCTAAATGCGATAGGAACGAGTCTTTTGAGAAACACATGACTTTTCAATTCAATCAACCTAAAATCATCTTTATCAATGCATCTAGAAATATTTGAGATATATCCATTTGGAAATTTAAAACCTTTTAGCCATTGACAAATAATTATGTTTTCATCCCGCGTCAAAGTGTAAGTTGCCTTATTGGTCTGATGCGTTAAACTTTGAGGATCAATATGCAATTCTGTCCGATTACAAATAAGAAACATATCCTTCCGAGCATTAAAGTTGTCCTTTGTCTTACTTTTAACATTCATAATCTTATTTATGACATTTTCAAATATATTTTTTTCAATGTGCATAAAATCCAAATTATGTCGAATAAAAGTTTTCTCCGATATGGTAGTTCCCAAAAAATGATTTTTTTCGCCCGTTTGTGAGAATCATTAAAACTAGGAGGATTTCCGTGAGGGTTCTTTGTAGCATACTCGTATTGATGAGACCATATTTCATCACCATTTAGCCTATGTGGTGGAGGGGTCATCTCAAATCGATGTTTGGTAAATAATTTGTATCAAGTCTGTAGAGATGATTTTGAGGCAAAAATTGCCTATGAGAATTAAAATAGCAAGCCTTTTGACCGTATTTTAATCAAAATGATTTAAACTTTTTCATACAAATTGGACACCCATCTAGCCCATGAGTATTCCATCTAGACAACATACCATATGTAGGAAAATCACTAATTGTCCACAACAACATTGCTCTCATATTAAATATTTCTCATTTAGAACATCTTAAGTAGGCACAGCGTCATTCCACAATATTTTCAATTCTTCTACTAACGGTTGAAGAAATATATCAAGATTTTTATCTGGATTTTTTAGCCCCGAAATAATTAGAGAAATGAACATATATGGCGTTGTCATGCACATTCACGGAGGAAGATTATAAGGTGTTAAAATAACGGGCCAACACGACCAAATGGTGCAAATCCATCAAAAGAAAGTCTCAATCAGATATTCCAATGTTGTCTTGCAAATTCTGGATAGTAGTTGTCGAATGTCTTCCACGCCTCTCCATCTGAAGGATGACACATTATCCCTTCTTCAGCAACATGATGAGCATTCCATGTCATATGACTGACTATCACATTCGATGCATAAAGCCTTTGCAATCTTGGAGCCAATGACAAATAAAAGAGTTGTTTGTACGACCTACGTTTATCACTATATTCCTTTTATCTGGAAAGTTTACAAAACTTGCATACTTCTCCTTCACTTTCATCCTTCCAAAACAACATGTATTCGTTTATACAAATATCAATCCTCGTTACAGGCAATCCTAAGTCTTTGACCAACTTTTTTGTGTTATAAAAATTCTCTAGTAGATTATTATCTTTTGGAAATAAAGATCTAATAAAATCCAGATTTTGGTTGAAAGCCCTCTCAGACCAATTGTTCTCAGAATTTATAATAAGAAGTTTTACAGTGACAGATAATTTAGTCTCACTTGGATGACCAGGATAGATTGGTTGATGTTCCTCGTTCAATGCTTCCCAAAAATTTGCAGATAAGTGATGTGTGTGATACGAGTTAGAAGTTGAACTTTAATTTTGGACACTAGTTTGGCTACTTGATGCAATATTGAATATCATTTCCTCATATGCATTGAAATGTTCTTCATTAACTTGTTCACTAGATTCAATCATTCCTCGACTTGATCTTCTCTTCGGATATTGGAATACATTTGAGTTTTGAATTTGTTCCCCATGAGCGGTCCACGTATAATAGTTATTCATGAAGCCATTTGTATACAAATGTCTTTGACAAAAATCTTTAGGATAAATTTTTGAATACCACATTTTATAAAAGGGAACCTAATCTTGTCGTCATCCATGTAACAAAGCTGACTCGTAGAAAATGACATAAAATCTTCAACACCATTTAAAAATTCATTTGTGGATCTTTTCTTATACATCCAAACACGATCGGGCCTCATTATGTTTAATCACAACAAATTTGTCCTGTAATAAAAGAAAATTTAAAATAATGTAGCACAACAACATAATTTATTTTATATAGTAACTACTACCTAGTGAGGATGAGCATTTTATCTTATACACTTTTCAAATGTTCTTTTCCCTCATTTCTCCCTCCCATTTCTCCCTTCAATACCTTATACACTTCTTAAATGTTAATTGAGCAGTTCAAGAAAACTCTTTATCCACAACATGTAGTTATATTTTCTAATTAGTATATCTGGTTTATCAAATGTGGGATCTAATTGAAAAAATGATAAATCTTTTATTTTTCTCATCAATATATCTAGTTCTAAAAGCAATAGGCCTTGAGAAATTAGTGGATTGACTTGATAAATCTTTCAAATGTGGGATATAATTGATAAAAATTGTCATTTCTAAGAGAATTACTCGAAACTAAACTATATATTTTGTCTGACTTAGTTCTGAAAGCATTAGGCCTTGAGATATTAGATGGTAAAAGAGGAGGCAACCCTTGCTTGCTAGAAATACTAGAGAATGCTATGTTAAATATAGATGAGAACTTCTTAAGTGGACTAGACAATGATTTATAATATTATACAATGTAACATTATGTGAATCTAACAATCTTAACAATTTCATATTAGAATTTAATGTAAGAAATTGTCTCTACTTTTGTGAACTAACTTGTCGTATATGATTGATCTCGTCTCATCTCATGTTGACCCATACCACATAAATTATTTAATTTCACAATGTGAAGACTTACAAATTTCCCTATTAAATTCATATGGGTAGATTCTCCAATTTCTATCAGTTGTCTCGTTTGCAACTGTGTTTCTTATTAATAAAAAGTCTTCTACGCACAATAAGATATGCCTAAAATAAGTTAAAGAAAATAAAAAGTAGTTCCAGTTCTAGAATCAGACGATGTATTATTCAAAAGCCTTATTTTATTTATGTGAACTTAAGATATGAATTTAATTATAATACTTATTTGGTGTAATTATTTTAGGGATATTGAGGAAGATAGTACACCAAAAGAAACATAAAAAATACCTCAACAAAGGAAAAGGCTACAAAAATTAGAAATGTTCAAGCTCCTTTACCCACACCAAATGTTCAAGATTCTTTACTTGTACCAAATGTTCAACTTACCTTAATCCTACCAAATATTCAACCACCATCACAACCACCTAGGGCTGCAAATGAGTAAAGTCGCTCGTGAGCCGCTCGCAAGTTGCTCGGTCAAAGCTCGACTTGAGCTTGACTTTGACCTAGTTCGAGTCGAGCTTGAGCCGACTCGTTTATTATTCGAGTCAAACTCGAGTTCATATAAAGTTTGTTTGATGGCTTATCGAGCTTTTTCGAGCCTCATAATATATAAATATTTTTTATTTAATATTAAAATTTTAAACAATATTTGTTTTTCCTCTCTCTTCAAAGCTCAATATGAAGGCCCATAATCCCTAAAGTAAAACTCTAATTCCTAATATATCTTTCATTCATCATATTCTACCGTTATTTCATCTTTTCTTCAGTTATTCTTCTTCAATAACTCTTATCTCTTCTTTTTTAATTTTTCTTCTTCTTTTGTTATTATTATTCTTCAATCACTCTTATCTATTTTTCTTTAGTTCTTATATACTTCTTATTCAGTTTTCACAATTTCTTTTACTCTTCATCTCTTATTTTTCTTCTTCTTTCTTCATTCTTCATTTTTCATATCTCATTAATTCACAAAATCCTATTAGTAATTAAATTTGTTTTAATTTTTTTATAGTTATTGTTTTTGCTTTTAGATAATTTTGATTTATTTTTATTTTTATTGGTTAACATCAGTAAGTTAGTCTTCTTCATTCTTTTATTTATGATTTCTTCATGTATTAAGAGAAATTTATATTTATATAGATAGAGTTGAATAAATATAAAAAATATTGGAAAATATGACTGAATCAGAAAAACAAAACACATAAAAGGGAAGGAGAAAGAAGATAGAGAGAGAAAAATGTTATTTTATTAATTTATTTTTTCTTTTCTCTTTTCCATATTTATTATAAGAGATATAAATATTTATCATATTTATTATAAGAAAAAAAATCTTCTTTTTCTTAGAAAAAACATTATAAAAAAAAATATAGATATACATCATTAAATAATATAATCTCATAAATTTTTTTTTTTGGTATGATTTTGGATCACATTTTTTTATTTATATAGATAGAGTTGAATAAATATAAAAAATATTTGATCATCCACTTCATTCACTTATCTCTACTCTACAAATCAGGAAAGATTCATTCTACTATAATCGGCCCATTGAAACATGAAACTATCTATTTCTATAGATGTGGATGATTAGGTTCCTAATTCAAGTTTAAAACCCCTCCATCTAAATACCCATTAACTTTTGCTGTGGCTGGTGATTTAGGTCAGTCCAGTTGGACTAAAACAACACTTGAACACATCAAACATTGTGAGTACAACGTTTACCTACTCCCGGGAGACTTGTCCTAAGCCGATCATATTCAGTCTAGATGTGACACGTTTGGCAAGTTGGTTCAGCCGTTGGCTAGTTCGAGGCCTTGGATGGTACGAAAGGTAACCATGAAAAGGAAAGTAGATGGAAGATGCCGTTTGAGGAGAGTGGATCGAGTTCGAATCATTATTATTCGTTTGATGTTGTCAGAGTTCATGTTATCATGCTTAGTTGTTACACCATGTATGATATGTATTCTGATCAATACAGATGGCTGAAGACTGATCTCTTGAAAGTGGATAGAATGAAGAAAAGGCCTTGGCTGGTTGTAGTGTTTCATGTTCCATTGTATAACAGTTATTATGCTCATCATGGTGAAGGGGATAATATGATGACCACAATAGAACCGTTGTTATATGGTGCCAGTGCAGACATTGTTATTGCCGGCCACGTTCATGCTTATGAGCGCTCAAGTATGACTCGAGACCAGAACTAATCAAAGTGGTTTAATTCAGAATCGAATTTGAGATCTTTTATTTCTCTGGGTTATTTGGCAGGTACGTGTGTATAATGGAAGATTGAATCCTTGTGGTACTGTCCATATTACAATTGGTGATGGAGGGAAAATAGAACGTTTAGCATACGAGTATGTTGCTGCTGGTGTTGTTCATATTCTAACGTTTAAATGTTTTAAAGGCTTGATTTGCAGGTATGTAAAGCCACGGCCTGAATGGTCTGTTTTCAGAGAAGCAAGCTTCGGCCATGGCGAGCTGATAGTCAACTCAACTCATGCATTTTGGAGTTGGCAAAGAAATCAAGATGATGAATCCATGATGTCAGATCAGACATGGATTATCTCTTTGTCTGGATTAAGAGGAGGATGTCTTAAGAACAACAAGAAGGAAGAACACAAAACAGAATGAATTTAATGGCATGTATATTAATGTTGTTGGATTTGATGAGATGATACACTAATCTAGTCCAAATGAAATAAATAAAAAATTAATTAATCATACCGGTCATTGATCTTCTTTGATCCTTGCATCGTCTTTGATCTTCAACCATCGAGCCAAAGACCTGTAATAGTTCATCCAGCCCATGATCAGTTTCATCTCCCAAGCCTTTCAAAGCATATACAATGCTTTCAATGGTGGACAAGCATCCATCCCTTGGCTGACTCCTTACTTCACTGTACAAACTCATCATCTCCATTTCCAACTTCAAATGGGGCAACAGATCCAGCCATGGATTCTCCTTGTACATCCTCTTTGCCTTTGCCCATGTCCCATCAAGAACGATCAAATTCTTTACTTCTTTATGACCATCATCACTCTTCCTCCTCTCCCGAATTCCAACTGCTCTTTCACTAGGGAAGAGAAGCATAGATCCTGCTGGAACATTTATCTCAAACTCCTCACAACCCGCACTGTCAATCTTTTTCACCACAAACCCTTTTGACAGCGCATCATCTGTCAATTCAGGATTGATAGACTCTAGTGGTGGTGATTTCATCTCTCCGTATTTGGCGATGTCAAAGTAAAATAAAGATTCATCAAAATCTGAACTTTTTTTGGGTGGGTTCTGAGTTTCCATCATCACACGAATGGAAAAAGTGGCGTGGATGTTAACATCGGAGACAGAGGCAACGGCAACGTTTTGCAGCCCTAAAGTGGCGATTTTGGCGGAATTGAGAGGGTGCTTCTTTTCGAGGGTGTGCTGGAGAATGGTGACGGCAATGGAGTTACGGAGATTGGGGTTTTGGATTCGGACGCAGAGGCAAAAGCGGGAAGGTTTGGCGCAGGAAGGACAAGTGGGTCTGCGATTGGAAGAGGACGGCGGCGGCGGAGGAGGCTGAATGGTCGTCATTGTGAGGTGGGACTTAGGGTTTAGGAGGTTTTGAGGGAGATTTTGAGATCTTCTTCTTCTCTTCTTGCTTGGGTAGTTGTTCTTCAGAGAGTGAAAAAGAATAGAAGAGAAGGGATTTGAATTGATAAGAGTAAGACGACGAGGGTAACCATTGACAAACATCGGATTGACATGGTAACGAGGGGAGGACGACTTAGATACATCCGAACATATTTGTTTAAACAAACCTTTTTCTTTGTTCTATTCTCTTTAAGTATAAAACTATAAGTGATTCATTTAATCACAACATCACAACCAACCAAAATGTTGAAAACAATTCTCTACAAATTTACTTATTTATCATAAATCATTTGAATAACCCTTCAAAATTAATAAATTATATAATATCTATCTAACTAAATTAATTCTACAAAACTAATCAATATGTACAAATTCACGGATATGAATATAAATAAAATATTAATTACATATAAGCCTTTTAAATAAAAATAATATTATTGAAATATTTTAATGGGTTTTAATTGAAAAATTATATATATATATACATAATTAAATAAAAAAAAACATTTTTTTTATAATTTTTATAATAATAAACAAGTTTTAAATATAATTTTTAATAAATTTAAAATTTAACATATTTAGTTAAATATATTTTTAATTATTTTATTTTAAATATTTTTATTAATTTGTTTTATAATTTTTATTTTATATTTAGTAAATATTTTATTTTATTTTTTTATTTCAATCTTTTTAATTAATAATATATTAAATATATATATATATATATATATATATATATATTAAGAACTAAAATTCTATATACCTAATTTATATATTAAAAAATAATTATTTTAATTATTTTTAAATAAATTATTAATTGAATTAATTATTATAATAATTAAATTCAAAATTAATTAAGGATAATGTCAAATAAAATAATTTGGGATAAATATTTTACCAATTTAATCTCAAATTAATTTTTAAAAAAATTAAAAGAATTAAAATAAATAATTTAGGCTAAATGTTATATTCCTTTCATCTCAAATAAATTATTTATTGAACCCAAAATATATAAAAATAAAATACATTGACAAAATAAATGTTATATTTATTTTAAATATTTTGTATATTTAAAAGATTTAAAATAAAGTCAAGAGGGTGAAAAAAAAATCAATTCAATTAAAACCTAAAGGTTTTAAATAAAAATAAATAAATCCTTAATCGAGTGTCGCTAAAATTCTGAAGGCAAGAGATCCACTCTCAAGCCACCTCAATCAAAATTTTTAAAAAATTCGTCATTGAAGCTACAAGCTTCTGGATTTTTGAAATTTTCATACCAATTCTTAAGCTCGGATCCAACATCTTAAAAGCTTTCTTAAGGTCTTAAGAGTGTTCTATAATTCTTAGTAAACTTCTAATCTTCTTCTAATTCAATCTTCTAATTTGAAATTGAAATTTTTATATTTCAGTTTTAATAAGTGTGTATATTACATGGTTGTTAGATTTCTTGATAGGAAAACGATTATATGATCATTTACAAACTTTTTGTGAAAGCTAGAACTGATCAATCGATCGAAAATAAAAAACCCAAATTTGAATTTGGAAAAATCTAAAATTGGATTTTTTGTTCTTGAGCTAATCCTCAAGAACAACAACCCATGAAGCTTCCTAACATATTTCCAATGATGTTGGACACCTATTTGAATAATGTTTGTCAAAATAAAAAATTTCAAAATAAATGAAAATTTTAAGTTTTTTAGTTGGTCCAAATGAACAACTAGTGTTCATGTTTTGATACCAATCAATCATATGAAGTATAAGGAAGCTATTGACAAACTTCTTACACTTCATTACAGCTTAAAACCAAAAATCTAATTATGGTAAAAAATTATTTGATGAAATCAAACATCATCCAGGTTGAATCAAACCTTGAGACGATGTTCATGATGTTCCTAGGAGATTTATGAAGTTATCCAAGCCCTTGGATCAAAAAAATCGATGTTGATATTCTCAAACCTCGAAGCTTTTACAGGAAAATGGATTTACAGTGTTATAACTTTTTGGCGACTCTATAGGGATTAAATTGTTTAACTCGAAAAGATAAACTTGATTGTGTTTGATAACTTGACTTATCACTTAATTGAATATATTAAGTACTTATTTAAAATAAGTATATTTGATAACATATTTATAATCACTTATTATTATAGATTTAAGTGAAAATAATAAGCTGTTATAAAGCCGTATTACTTTTTTTTTCTCTCTTTTATTTTATTTGATGATAATTCATTTAATTATTTTTAATAGATTATTTTCAAATAACAGAAAATAAAAAATATGATTATATCTAAACTAATTATTAAATAAAAAATAATATATTACCATTAACTCACATTTAATGCTATATATATAAATTCATATTATTTTCTTCTTTTCATATTATAAGTACAATAATTTTTTTTTCTTTATCAATTATTTTTGACGAAATTATTTTTAAACATTATCAAATAAAAATATAATTATATCTAAATTAATTATAAAATAAAAAATAAGAATATATATATATATATATATATATATATATATATATATATATATATATATTATCTTTCATATGGATATATATAAAAATAAATTCTTATTAATTTTCCAATTTTTTCTCATTATAATCCTTCTTCTTTTTCTTTTGAGATAAATTTGTATATTTTTTATTATTGTTTATATATAATTTAATATACTAGTTAACAAAATATAATATTTATTTTAATTCTTGTTTATTTAATATATTAAATTATATATTTGATTATATTAAATTTATTAATTATATAAGTAATATATAATTACTTAAAATCCATTATTCAGTGTTCATATCTTAATTTTCAATTTTATCAAACACCGCCTTAGTTTTTGAAAAATGTGTGAATCACGTTTTTATTTTAATATGCATATCCCAACATGTACAATACCTAATGGACGCATATGTTTCATCCTAATAAATGCCTAAATTTCAAAAGGTACATAACCCTAACATTACTTCTAAGAAGTACACGATTTGAGTCAGTTCTTCTACAATTATGTGAAAATATTGTCGATGAGGAACGACAACTTGTTACAAAATGAGTGATGTTGCGAGAGAAAAACTAAAATGCATGGGATCGACCCCACCCTTTGGCTATGAGTCGTCCAATATTACGTAGGCATTATGGAGGTGGGGGGAATTCCTGATTGAGTTGACATTCCCTAGTTTATGGCGATGGTTTATCCCCTCCATTATCGGTGAATGATACTCTCTTATAATTCCCCTTAGCACAAAAAACCTGGATACTCTCTCCAAGTTGGTTGTTTGTCATGCCCAAACAACTAAACCTCGTCACTACAACCCTTACGTGACTACTATATATGTATAATGTGTATCCATTTATAGTCTAAGTTAACATCTAAAAAATGTTCATTCTTCAAAACAAACACATTTTGTTAATATTTTGAATTTCAATCTTTGATGAAGTCTATGCTGAAGTATATCGCCCAAGTCCCATTGATCGATAACTTCCACGAAAACGAGTGGAACCATGAGATATATGGAATGACCCCCATCATGAGGTTTATAAACTTTAAGATAAAAGAAAACTTCTTGATGCAATTAAAAAGGAGGTGAAGCCACGTGGGATGGGTATACTTTATGAAAGAAAGACAAATGTGTAAGGATTTATATCTTCCAAATCCGAACAGCTTGAAACAATCTGTAAAAATGCAAGAAAGAATAACACAAAAAGACACAGATTTATAGTGGTTCACTCAAATTGAGCTACATCAACTTTAGCCACCACCAGATTTCACTATGAAGAATAAGAAGGAATATAGAGTTTTTGCCTTACACTTTATATCTCTAGAATTCAATCTCTCCAATGTAAACCCTTAATAATAACATATCTATAGGGTAAACATTCAGGTAATAAACCTAAATAACTTTGGTCAGGCCCAAGCCCAAAACCAAAAAAGAAAACCCAATAAACTCTAATTAACAATGTAGAGTTTATTATAAGTGTAGACTCCATAACTCAACAATCTCCCACTTGGAGACTAACTTCATCATCTCTCGATCGGTAGTGGCTTTCCATTCGGTGTCTTAACGAAGAAGACAAACTGAAGTTGCACACAACTTCAGTTTCTCATTTGTCACATCTTTCGTCAACATATCAGCTGGATTCTCACTCTCGGGAATCTTCTCAAGAGATAATACATTATTTTCTAAAACTGACCGGATGAAATGATAACGAATCTGTATATGCTTCGTCCTGCCATGATAAACAGGATTCTTTGTTAAATGAATGATACTCTGACTGCTGCATCTCAACACACTTTCCTTGTAGTCTTGACCCAATTCTAGCAAAAAAGGTTGTAACCACATCATCTCCTTAGCCGTCTCTGTCACAGCAACATACTCTGCCTCACAACTAGAAAGAGCAACAATCTTCTGCAATTTTGAAACCCAACTGATTGCAGTACCTCCCAGAGTATAAATGTACCATGTTGTGCTCTTCCTACTATCAACATCACCACCATTGTCAGCATCAACATATCATTCCAAACCCATATTAGACTTTCGAAAACACAAAGAGAGACCCGTACTTCCTCATAAGTATCGTGGTATCCACTTTACTAATTCTCAATGCTGTCTACCCGGATTGCTCTTGAATCTGCTAACAACTCCCACTGCATGTGTTATGTCTGGTCTTGTGCAAACCATCGCATACATAATACAACCAATTGCAGAGGCATACAGAATAGTTTCCATGTAAATTTTCTCATCCTCTGTTGAAGGCGACTACTCTTTAGATAGTCTGAAGTGACTAGCTAAGGGGGTAGTAACTGGTTTTGCATTATACAAGTTGAACCTGCTAAGAACTTTCTTCACATATTCTTCTTGTGAAAGCTTGAGAACTTCTTCATCCCTGAAAATTCTCATCCCAAGGATTTGTTTTGCAGCACCCAAATTCTTCATTACAAACTTTTCAGATAACTCTTTCTTGAGCTTGTTAATCTCATACAAGCTTTCTCCACCAATCAACATGTCATCAACGTAAAGGAGTAGAATAATGTACGATTTATCAAATCTCTTTATATAGCAGCAATGATCAGCTTCGCATCTTAGAAAATTGTTACTTTTTATTAAGCTATCGATCTTCTTGTACCATTGCCTTGGAGCCTATTTCAAACCATACAGACTCTTTTGAAGCTTACACACAAGCTCATCTTTTTCTTTGATTTCAAATCCTTCTGGTTGTCTCATATAAATCTCTTCATCTAAATCACCATGAAGAAAAACAGTTTTGACATCCATTTGTTGAAGATGAAGGTCTTCTTTCACAACCAAACTCAAAATAGTTCTGATTGTCATCAATTTAACTACTGGAGTGAAGATCTCATTATAGTCAATACCTTCTTTATGTTGAAATCCTTTCACAACCAACCTTGCCTTGTACCTCATGGTTTTATCATGTTCTTCTTTAATCCTGAAGATCCATTTGTTGTGAAAGCTTTCTTTCCCTTTGGTAGCTCAGCGAGCTCCCAAGTTTAATTCAACGTCAAAGAGTCCATCTCATCTTTCATTGCAGACTCCCACTTAACTGATTCATCAGATTGTATTGCTTCCTCATAGAATTCAGGTTCACCCCTATCTGTCAACAAGATATAGTTCAGAGATGGAGACCACCTCTCAACTGGTTTTCGATTCCTTGACGATCTTTTTAACTGTATAACCGATGTTTGTTGATTTACCTCTGGGGCCACATTCTCAACAATTTCATCTTCAACAACACATTTTTCTTCTTCGACAGTCGGTATATATTTAGTTGAAAAATATCTCAAATCGACTGTACCAGTCTCTTCTAACTTGGAATCACCATCTGATATCTTCCCAACACAATCTTTGTAGAGAACCTGTTCATTGAAGATAACATTTCTGCTACGAATGATCTTCCGATTTTGATTATCCCAGAAACGATAACTAAACTCGATATCACCATAACCAATGAAAAAACATTTATTAGACTTTGGATCAAGCTTGCTCCTATCACATTCATTAATATGAACATATGATAAACAACCAAACACTTTCAAATAAGAAAGGTTTACCTTTTTATTGCTCTAGACTTCTTCAGGAATTCTGAATTCAAGAGGAACAAAGGGTCCCCTGTTTATCAAGTAGGCAACAATATTTATAGCTTCTACCCAGAAGGTTTTAGGCAGCCCTACATGCAATCTCATGCTTCTAGCACGCTCGTTCAATGTTCGATTCATTTATTCAGCTACTCCATTCTCTTGAGGCGTTCGGGAAACAGTCTTCACCATACTGATCCCATTCACAGCACAATATTCTTTGAAATCTGAATTGATATATTCACCTCCGTTGTCGGATTTCAAGCACTTAACTTTCTGATTTGTTTCATTTTCAACCAAAGCATTCCATTTCTTGAAAATAGCAAATACTTCAGACTTGTGCTTCATAAAATATACCCATACCTTTCTTGTCGAATCATCTATAAACGTTACGTAGTATTGTGATCCGCCAATAGAAGAAACAGGTGTAGGTCCCCACACATCAGTGTGTACCAACTCTAGCCTTTCTTTCTTGAGCTCCTTTCTAATCTTTAAGAAACTAATCTGTTTCTGTTTTCCAAGAATGCAGTTTTCACATAACTGATGTTCAACAGACTTCAGTTCTGGAATTTATCCATTCTTCAAAAGAATTTTCATCTCTTTTTCGCTCATATGGCCCAACCTGCAATGCCACAACTCACTGTTCTTCGAGTCATCAACTACAACAGTACCTGTTTCTCTACAAGTTGAAGTCGTGTATAACGTTCCAGTTTTGTGACCTCGAGCAACAACAATTGCTCCTTTAGTCACCTTCCACACACCATTTCCACAACTAAAATTGTGACCTTTTTCATCAAGTTGTGTAACAGAAATCAGATTGCGCATTAAACCTGTAATATGTCTCACCTTATTAATCTTCCAAACAGAACCATTTGCCGTATTCAATTTGATGTCACTAATGCCAACAATATCTAGTGGCTCACCATCTGCGATATAAACTTTCCCATAGTTTCTAGGCACATAATTCTCCATTAATTCTTTGTGAGCAGTGGTGTGGAAAGACGCTCATGAGTCAAAAACCCATGAATCTATCGGGCTATCAACATACATAAGTAACGCATCAGTGACAGATCTGTAACAACGTTGGCTGCATCATTTTTATCATCACCGTTTTTCTTCGGTTTTTTGCAGTTCCTCTTTATATGACCCTGTTTACCATAATTTCAGCACTCAAATGTCCTCCCAAACTTGGACTGACTCCTCCTGCTCCTTGACATAGATCTGCTCTTACTTCGGTTGAAATTTCTATCATTATCTCTAACCCTGTTTTCCACATTCAGAGTAGAACCTTTGAATGTTTCACCAGAATCAATTATTCGAACCTCTTCAGCAAGAATACGATCTCCAACTTCAACAAATTTCAGTTTAGCATTTCCAACTGAATTACTAATTGTTGCCCTCATAGGTTCCCAACTATTTGGTAGAGATGCTAACAAAATGAGGGCACTAACTTCATCCCCAAAATCAATCTCAACAGATAACAATTGATTCACAATTGTATTGAATTCATTCAAATGAGTAGTGACAGAAGTATCATCAACCATTCTTAAGTAAAAGAGTCTTTTCATTAAGTGTACCTTATTGTTAGCAGATGGTTTCTCATACATATCAGAAAGAGCTTTCATCAGACTCATGGTGGTCTTCTCCTTTGCTACATTATGAGCAACCATATTGGTTATCGTCAATCGAACAACTCCCAAAATTTGTCTATCAAGGAGTTTCCATTCAGCTTCATCCATCTTCTCTGGTTTCTCACTCAAAGAAACATGAAGCTTCTTTCCATATAGATAATCTTCAATCTGCATTCTCTAGAAGGCATAATCTGTTCCATCGAATCTTCCAATCCCATGTCCTATACTATTCTCACTTGCCATTGTTTCCAATGCTCAAATCTAGCCTAACTTCTCTGATACCAGTTGTTAGGATTTGTATCTCCTAAATCCGATCAGCTTGAAACAATCTGTAAAAATGCAAGAAAGAAGAACACAAGAAGACACAAATTTATAGTGGTTCACTCAAATTGAGCTACATCCACTTCAGGCACCACTAGATTTCACTATGAAGAAGAAGGAATACAAAGTTTTTGCCTCACACTTTATCTCTCTAGAATTAAGTCTCTCCAATGTAAACCCTTAATAATCACATATTTATAGGGTAAACATTCAGGTAATAAACCTAAATAACTTTGGTCAGGCCCAAGCCCAAAACAAAAAAAAAACTCAATAAACTCTTATTAACAATGTAGAGTTTATTATAAGTGTAGGCTCCATAACTTAACAAAATATTCCCAACCATAAAGGAATTCTAAACTATCCTTATGATGGACAACACAAATATTTTGCATTTGAAGCTATTTGTGGAATCAATATCCTTGAGGAAGTTCTTGCAAGAGAAATACAGATATACTAAGACAACATCCGAGACAATCCTCTAAAAGAATGTCATCGACTTTCAAAAATGGACAAAAATGGAGGTTAGTGATGGAAAAATCCCCTAACTATGGGCTCTTCCATGATGAAAATAACGGTCATGTTGACACACTTCTTCCTGGCTCTAGCGGATGACAAGCCATCCTCCAAAATCTTGGAGGTAGAATACCACATGCGTAGGAAAAACAAGGACCCTCGAGTATCATTCTGGTTGAAACACTGATGGGGTTGAATGATTCATTCTTAACCTCTATAGTGAGAAAAAGAGTCTCACCTCTAGTTCTTTACATTTGGTTGTCCGATAAACTTGAACTCATATCGCTAGTATGTTCTAGAGACATCATGTCCCCTACTCTTCAATACCGAAGAATGAAGAAAATTTCTCCTAAACCTCTTTTAGAGAATGGTGACGAAGTTAGAGAATTAATCATGTGGTATCCCATCAAAAAGATGACATACATAATGGATGATGAACCTATGATCATGTTTATGGGCTTGGAATGGGTCACCTTCTATTACACCCATGACATGTGCAAATAGTTCGGTCATGACTTTATGCTCCCTTATATGGGAAATTTCATCGCTATAGATAACCGATTGATCACAAGGCCTATGTGGGTTATCCCGAGAAGTGGGACAATGCTTCCTAAATGGGCATCTAAAGGAGCAAAAGAACTACCTCACTATCATTTTCAAAGAATACGAGAAGGTTAATATAATAATACAATATAATATAATATAATATAAAATCTTAATTGTTTGATATTGGGCTCACTAGACCTAATTATGTGACCTATAAATATATAGTCTTAGTTAGAATTTTATTTACAACATTTACACACATAATATTTGTCATAATTATTATTCTCTCTTTTTAAGTTGTAATATTCTACTTTAACCCTAGTGAATTTTTCTTCATTTGCTCGTGGTTTTTCCCGTCTTGAATTTCCATGTAAATCTTGTGGCATTTATCGTGTTTTCTTGGTTGATACTTTATCTCTTCTTTATCTTATTAGTCTCAGATTCCTATCATATTTTTCAACACTAATAATTGGTGTATTATTTAAAATGAAATATTACTTTAGTTAGAATACAATAAAACATTTTTTAATTAACAAATTCAAATTAGTAAAGATTTTAGTTTAATGTGAATCTTAATCTTTTAATAACCAATCTCATTAGTGAGAAACATTAGATGAACGCTTATACTAATATTTTTCATGTTGATGATTTTTTTTAGGAAATTGAACGAGGAGTGGGTCTTTGAGTATAACTATCAACTTTTAAATAAGGGTTGAAAAAATAATTAACAAAACTATTATAAATAAAAAAGCAAAGGGATAAAAGAAACAAAAATTAATTTTTAACTATGGCGGAGGCCCTTTAAACAAATTAAAAAAATCACTTGAAGAGTCCACAAGCAAGGATGTAATTATGCCGGACTTGGGGTAAGACAACCTATGCATATGCTTGCAGTTGTATAGGGCTCCCACTTTATAGGTCCCTATTTTTTTTATATTTAATAGTACTATATTATTAATCTTATTTTCCTCCTTTTTTTTTCTCTTTTAATATTAAATATATATAATACAATATATATATAAATAACTTTTTTATATCTTTTAATCTCTTATTTCTATATTAATATATATTAACCATTTTTATCTCATTTCATATTATTAAAATTTAAAAAAATATTTTTTTTTTATTATTTTAAGGGCCCAAAATTTAAATTTGCATTAGGCCCAAATTCTACGAGCCTGTAGGTAAGGGATGTGATCAAGATTTCTTCTTCTATTAATTAATTGAAAACAATTTTTTTCAGATTTTATAGTTGAATGTTATATTTTTAAATGGTGGAGAGGTGAAAATACAAAACTCATAATTACAATTATTTGCATATCCTCTTAATCCCTCCTGCCTCTACTATTTAAAATTTTTTTTAATTTAAAATGATTATTCTTAACCCCAAAGACGTAAAGATATTTAAATGAAAGATTGATTTGATATTGAAACTCGTAAATAATATTGAAAGTATTTTATTGGAGTCATTGAGATGGAAGAAATTATAAAATCAATTAAAATTAATGTTGGTCGTCCCGATCATTAATCTTTTCTAGACCGCATATTTGAAAATAATTAAAGAGTATTCAAGATAAATGAAAATATCTGATCGTATATACTATTTCAGAACTTGCATACCCTAGCTATCACTAAGAATCGATATGACAACTCAATAATTGTGACAAATCACATTGTAAATTTTGTTGAATAACAAAGAATGGGGTAAATCTATTGAATATTTTAGGGAGGTCAAAATTATAATGTTGGTTGCATCAAATCTATTTTTATTTAGAGCTCTAATTATTGTAATGTGAAAATAAACCATACTTAGATGGGTGTCCACAAAATCAAAACAGGAGGAAACATTACAACAAAGGCAAAAAGAGAAAAATGCAAAGAAATCCATGAAACAAGACAAAAGTATAACATAGTCAATCAACCTATTAAGCTCTATGTTCTTCAAGTATATCGTCTGAGTTACATGGCGATGCCTTTCTTTCATTTGTCTGCAAAACAATATAGGCTTAGTTAGAGCATGGAACACTAAGACAATGCACATATGTGCACAAATAAAAATAATAAAGAGCTTGTGAAAACCTGAATAGGGGTTAATCTCTTGTATAATCTAACAGTATCATGGAACATCAATGCATTTCTATGCATTAGATCCTCTGTTAATGAACTCCCAATCTCCTTAAATCCATATCTTGCCATCCACACACCAACCATTTCTTTGGTGGATAGAATAACCAAGTTCTCCACATTAAGATGATTAAGAGTCTGAAGTGAGAAAATAGTCATGTGATGAGATGTTTACCAAAACAAATATAGATTATAATAACATATAGTAATAATTTAAAATAATAAATTACTCACCGATTCAATTTCAGTCATTAATTTTCTGCACATTCCTTGATTGCGATAGTTTTCACATGTTGCAATTAGGGGGATCTCAGCAAACTTGGTCCCATTAACTCTACAAAACCATGAGACATTTGCACATAACTATTCATCTAGAATATAAGATATCTCAAAATAAATGAATAAACATATAAACAAAAAGTACTTGAGACATGCGACTGAAATAATCATGCCATCCTTCTCCAAAACAGCAGTATAAAATCCTCTAAAATCGATTACAGAGAAATGTGACCTGAGAAGGAAAAAAATAACTCATATTATGCATGACACATAGGAGTGATAAGGTTGAATGTTCAAGTTGATGAAATATAACAGATTTATTTTAATAAATAACCAGAAAAACTCTATGAAAGTTCTTACTCTTGATTAAAAATAAAGTGATCAATCAAGTTGATACTTGTGTGACCAACATTAGTAGATTGAAAGCAATCTTCCATTAGTCTCTTTGCTATTGCAAGGTTTGCATGACCAACAATATACCGATACACCTCATCAAACGTAGCTCCAAACTCTTGGTGAATTCGATGGAGTAAAGTCATTGAATATCCATCGCCAAGCTCATTTTTAACCGCAACTCTAGTCACTAGTTCTTGATATACCTTTTGAGCCAAAATAACAAATATTTACAACTCAATGTACAATGTATATATATATATATATATATATATATATATATATATATATATATATATATATGGAAGATAATTTAAGTCAAATTTCATTGAATATAACAAAAGGGAAATAAAAACAACCTTTCTACATTTGTGATCACATACTGGTGTACATGTGATGTTCAAATATGTAGGCTTTCCAGTCCTCCTTTCTTGAAAGCATTTCCAATGATCTAAAACCAATATACAACAATATTATATTTTATATATCATATAAAGAAAATGCAATTTGAGTAGTTCTGAAATTTCCAAATATTTTAACTTACAACGCTTTTCACATTGCGAACATGGGATCAAACATTCTTTGTTTGTAGAAGGCTTCCCACAAAATTTGCAAATGCAATAGGGGCATAACCAATTTCCTTCTACAACATCCTGCTTAAAATTCACAAGTAATTCACTTTAAGTAAACACTTTTCCTAAGCTATTAATAGACAAACGACATAAATATTACATTTTAATAAGTTACCTTTACACCAACACAGCCTAGGTGATAAGTTGAAACACAATTGGCACAACTTAGCAAATCCCCTCCATTTGTGCAGATAACACATGCAGCATCGTACCCATCAATTGTTTTGTTTCTTCGCTCTATTTCATTGTGCTCAAGTAATTTAATTCCTTTTTGGGTTATATCCCAAACTTCAACCATGTAGTCCATTAATGAAATTTGAAGCTCATTACAAATGTTTGCAAATGGTCGGTTTTGGCCTCCACAACCCGCATGTGCTTGAAATTCCATTACGGTTAGTATTTGAGAGCAACAATGGCATAAGATGCCATGACCTTTGATTGTTCCCTCTAGTACAGGTCTATCATTCCTTTTTTTTATATATCGAACAATCGTGTTCTCTTGAATTATTTTGTTATAAACCAACCAAGCAAGTATTGTTCTTATAAGAGGATACCTTGAAGTTTCACTTGATTGACCCCCACTACTCATAGATCTTGGATTTAGACCCATTGTGATTCTTGTTACTCTTGGGAAGTGTTGCTTTTGTGCAGCCTCAATAAGTTTTAAGTAGAGAATACTTTTGATCCAAATTAAACTACCTGTTCAAAGAATGCAAAAACAATTATTATTCCTTGTTTATTAACACATCTATTTTCTAAATATATATAAAAGGAAACATTACTCTTAGATATTTTCTCCAACAATTATTAAATCAAAAAAGTTCTATCTCTAACACTATCAAAATTAAAAGGGTACAAAGAAAATTGAAAAACCTAATGTTCTTATTAACAAATCCCTTCTTTTTGCAAAAACATTATCCTTTTTCTTTTAGATCTCACAATGAAGAAGGCAGAAAATAGAAAATTACTGACTGGAAAAATCAAGATTTGACTAACCGTTTGTTTCAATGCTTCCTCGTCACCACTGTTCACAATACTTCTCTATGTGTTTGATAAGTTCTTAGAATGTTCTAAATTTATATGAGGGGCCTAGATTTACAAAATCATAATATTTTATTATCATTAATGAAATCTTGTTATAGATTTACAAAATCATAATATTTTATTATCATTAATGAAATCTGGTTATAGATTTACAAAATCAAAATATTTTATTATCATTAATGAAATTTGGTTATAGATTTACAAAATGAAAATATTTTATTATCATTAATATGAAATCTGGTTATAGATTTACAAAATCAAGGTATTTAAATTTTTACTTTTTGAAAGAAATATTATTATTATTATATACCTTTCTAATTACTAGGAGTCCACTGCCTTCCTTGCCAATAAAGCATTTTTTTTTTTTAAATGAACGGTTATCACTTGAACATATACATAATTTATAAATAAGAAGGTTATCACTTGAACATATACATAATTTATAAATAAGAAAATGTCAATTTTACGCACCAACTTATAAGAAGGTGTCAAATTTACTTATTAAGTATTAAAATTTTATTTATATATACTAACTTGTCAAAAAGTGTTAATTTTATTTAAAATAACGGAAATGTTAAACACCGTTAATTTTTTTGCCACATGTAATATTACTTTAATTATTACTTTGCCACATGCAAATGTCAATTGATATTACTTTAATTATTTTTCAATTTAAACAAAACATTAAATCTTTCTTTATCCATTTTTTTCTCTCTCTTTATCTCACAATTATCCATTTTCTTCTAACTTTTCTCTCTCCATCTTCATCTCTATCTCTAATATGCATAGAGATTGTATAGACAGATTACTTTTCCTAAAATGAAATTAATTAATGAAACTGAGGCTTATCCTTGTAGGCAGTTCATTCGACATCTATCCCTCTACACATCATATTATCGTATATCATTTTATCCCTACTTTTAATTCAAATGGAAAGAAATCTCTTTATATTATAAACCAAAAATAAATTATATCAAATTGAGTCTTTATATCTAACTAAACAGATTAACTTCAAAACAACCCCAAAAAATTATAAAATTAAGAATTGAACTACAACCGATTCAACTAAAATGACATTACATGATTCAAAATTAATAGATTATATTAAATTGACAGTAAATTTTTGTCACACATAATTCATTTTGAATCATGTAATGTCATTTTAGTTGAACTTGTTGTAGTTCAATTCTTAATTTTACAATTTTTTTGGATAGTTATAAAGACTCAATTTAATATAAATTATTTTTGATTTATAATATAAAGAGATTGTGTTTATATCTCCATTTGAATTAAAAGTAGGGATAAAGGTTGAATGAACTGATTACAAGGATAGTGCCTCAATTTCATTTTAGGAAGGGACTTGTCTACACAATCCCTATGCATATTAGAGAGGAGATGAAGAGGGAAAAGTTAAGAAGAAAAATAAATAGTTGTGGGATAAAGAGAGAAATAATGGACAAGGACAATTTTTAATGTTTTGTTTGAATGAAAAAATAATCAAAGTAATGACAATATAAAAATAAATAAAAAATATGTGGATATTATATTTGGCAAAAATTTTGACGGTGTTTAACATTTCCGTTATTTCAAATAAATTTGACATTTTTTTACAAGTTAATAGGTATAAATAGAATTTTGATACTTAATAAGTAAATTTGACATCTTCTTACAACTTGGGGTGTACAATTGGCATTCTTTCCATTTATAAATGGGAAAAATGTTTTCATTTGGAAGAACTATAATATAGACATGTCTCGAAAATTATAATAAGATAATTCATTAAAACTTAAAATAAAATTCAAATTTAGTCAACCTATAGAACGTTATACTTTTTGACATTAAAGTGAACAATATCAAAAATATTATATGAAAAATATGTCATTGAGGAGAAGGAAATTTTAGACAAAAATGTCATCCTAAATTTTATTGAATATTTTAAGAAATGCAATATAATATTAGTTACATTATGACTTCTATTTAGAACCCACGTTATCACAACTCTCTTTCTTCTTGATATGTTTTTCTTACTTTATATTTTGTTAAAAGTTGAAGTAACCTTTATGGATGAAATGAAAATAAATTAATAAAAAAATAAACTTAAAACTAAATCCATATATAATTATTTACTTTGTCAATCCTATATTAATATGAAAAAATAGTAGTAAAACATTATATATATTTATTTATTTGAATTAAGGAGAATTAGCTAGCATGACATTTAATCATGGAGTTTCATTAGTTCGTACCTTTGTCTCTTTTAAGAATTATCAAAATCAACATTCCAATTTAAACCCAATTTGAGTTCTTATACGATTTAGATTGATATCCACGAAACCAAAACATGAGGAAAAAGTATAGCAATGGCGTAAAGAGAAAAAAAAAACAAAGAAAATCATAAAACAAGACAAAAGGTAAAACCTAGTTAGATCAACCTAGTAAACTCTAAGGGTGTGTTTGATAACCCTGGAATTGGTATTGGAATTGAAATTGAAATTGGTCCAATTCCAATTCTTATGATTATTAGACACTTTAATATTAAGAATTGGAATTGGAATTCGAATTCCAATGGAATTTGTAATTTGATAGTTCTCAGTTCCAATGTTTTTAGGTCGAAATTATAATTTCAAATTAACACGTTTTTCACGTTATTGACATGTTTAACACGTTTTTCACACATTAAACACGTTTAACACGTTTAATACGTTTTTGGCACGTTTAACATGATTTTATGTTTTTGTCACGTTTAATACGTTTTTGGCATGTTTAACACGTTTTTGACACGTTTAACACGATTTTCACGTTTTTAACAAGTTTAACACGTTTTTGACACGTTTAACACGTTTTTGACACGTTTAACACGTTTTTGACATGTTTAACACGTTTTTGACACGTTTAACACGTTTTTGACACGTTTAACACGTTTTTGACACGTTTAACACAATTTTCACATTTTAAACACGTTTTGACTCGTTTAACACGTTTTTCATGTTGTTGACACGTTTTTGACACGTTAAACACGATTTTTCACGTTTTTAACACGCTTTTGACACATTTAACACGTTTTTGACACGTTTAATATGATTTTCACGTTTAAACACGTTTTTGACACGTTTAACACATTTTTCACGTTTTTGACACGTTTTGACACGTTTTTGACACGTTTAACACAATTTTCACGTTTTTAACACATTTTGACACGTTTTGACACATTTTGACACGTTTAACATTATTTTCACGTTTTTAACATGTTTTTGACACGTTTAACACGTTTTGACACGTTTAACACGTTTTCACGTTTTTAATACGTTTTGACACGTTTAACACGTTTTTCACGTTTTAAACATGTTTTGGACACGTTTGACACATTTTTAACACATTTAACATGTTTTTGACACGTTTAACACGTTTTTAACATGTTTTTCACGTTATGACACATTTAACAAGTTTTTCACTTATTTGGCACGTTTAACACATTTTTGATACGTTTAATACGTTTTTACGTTTTTGAAACGTTTAACATATTTTTGATATGTTTAATACGTCTTTACATTTTTGACACGTTTAACACGTTTAACACGTTTTTAACACATTAAACATGTTTATCATATTTTTGGCACGTTAAACACATTTTTGACACGTTTAACACGTTTTTCACGTTTTTGGCACGTTTAACACATTTTGGTATGTTTAACAGATTTTTGGCACGTTTAACACGTTTTGGTATGTTTAACAGATTTTTGGCACGTTTAACACGTTTGATAAATTTTGGCACATTTACCATATTTTGACATTTTTAATATGTTTTGGCCCGTTTAACACACTTGTGACATGTTTAAAATGTGTTAAATATGCCAACAATGTGTTAAACATGTCAAAAACGTGTTAAACGTGCCAAAAATATGTTAAACCTGTCAAAATGTGTTAAACATACCAAAAATGTGTTAAACGCGCCAAAATGTGTAGATTATACAAAAAACGTGTTAAACGTGTCAAATGTATAAAAAAACATGCTAAACGTGTTAAATATGTCAAAAACGTGTTAAACGTGCCAAAAACGTGAAATACATGTTAAATGTGTCTGATGTGTGAAAAACATGTTAAACGTATTAAAAATGTCAAAAACGTGTTAAATGTGCCAAAAACGTGTAAAACGTGAAAAATGTGAAAAACGTGCCAAAACGTGTTAAAATGTGTAAAACGTGTTAAACATGCCAAAAACGTGTTTAACGTGCCAAAAAATGTGAAAAATATATTAAACGTGTGAAAACGTGTTAAACATGTTAAACATATTAAAAATGTCAAAAATGTTTTAAATGTGCCAAAAACGTTTTAAACGTGCCAAAACGTGTCAAAATGTGTAAAACGTGTGAAAAATGTGTTAAACATGCCAAAAACGTGTTTAACGTGCCAAAAACGTGAAAAACATATTAAACGTGTGAAAACGTGTTATAAATGTTAAACGTATTAAAAATGTCAAAAACGTGTTAAATGTGTCAAAAACGTGTTAAACGTGAAAAACGTGCCAAAACGTGTTAAACGTGAAAAACGTGCCAAAACGTGAAACCCGTGTTAAACGTGTCAAAATTTTGTAAACCGTGTGAAAAACGTGCGAAAACGTGTTAAACATGCCAAAAACGTGTTTAACGTGCCAAAAACATGAAAAACTTATTAAACGTGTGAAAAACGTGTTAAACGTGTTAAATGTGCCAAAAACGTGAAAAACGTGTTAAAAGTGAAAAACGTGTTAAACGTGTCGAAAATGTGTTTATTGTGTGAAAAACATGTTAAACGTGCTAAAAACGTGTTTAACGTGCCAAAAACGTGAAAAACATATTAAACGTGTGAAAACGTGTTAAACATATTAAACGTATTAAAAATGTCATAAACGTGCTAAATGTGTCAAAACGTGAAAAACGTGTTAAACGTGAAAAACGTGTTAAATATGAAAAACGTGCTAAAACGTTAAAAATGTATTAAACATGTCAAAAATGTGTAAAATGTGTAAAAAACGTGTTAAACATGCCAAAAACGTGTTTAACGTATTAAAAATGTCAAAAACGTGTTAAATGTGCCAAAAACGTGAAAAACGTGTTAAAAGTGAAAAACGTGTTAAACGTGTCGAAAATGTATTATATGTGTGAAAACATGTTAAACGTGCTAAAAACGTGTTTAACGTGCCAAAAACGTGAAAACATATTAAACGTGTGAAAACGTGTTAAACATATTAAACGTATTAAAAATGTCAAAAACATGCTAAATGTGCCAAAAACGTGAAAAACGTGTTAAACGTGAAAAACGTGTTAAACATGAAAAACGTGCCAAAACGTTAAAAATGTATTAAACATGTCAAAAATGTGTAAAGTGTATGAAAAATGTGTTAAACATGCCAAAAACGTGTTTAACGTGCCAAAAACGTGAAAAATATGTTAAACGTGTGAAAAACATGTTAAACATGCCAAAAACGTGAAAATGTGTTAAACTTGTCAAAACGTGTGAAAAATATATTAAACGTATTAAAAATGTCAAAAACGTGTCAAACATATCAAAAACGTGAAAAAATATGTTAAACATGTGAAAATGTGTTTTAAGTGTGAAAACGTGTTAAACATGTCAAAACGAGTTTAAACGTGCCAAAAATGTGTTAAACGTGTAAAAAACGTGTTGAATGTGTTAAACGTGTTAAACATGCTAAAAATGTGTTAAACATGTCAAAAACGTGTTAAACATGTCAAAACGTGTTAAAAATGTCAAAAACGTGTTAAACGTGTCAAAAACGTGTTAAACGTGTCAAAAACATAAACACATATTTAAGAGGTTAACAATTTTTAACCGGTATTTTATTTTATAAATATAGGAATTGAAATTGAATTACAATTCTATCATCTTCCCAAACATAGGAATTGGAATTAAATTACAATTTTGTAATTTTTCCAAACATAGGAATTGAATTGTAATTCAATGCCAATTCTCATGGAATTGGAATTAGAATTCCAATGTCAATTCCAATTCCAATTCCCCCTCATCAAACACATCCTAAGATCATCAAACATGTCCACAATATCATACGACTTACATGGCTATCTTTTTTTCATTCATTTGTCTGCAAGAATGAAAACATGAAGCACATAGGCTTACATAGAACATGTAACACTAAGACAATGCACATGTGTGTGCACAAATAATAATGATAAAAATTTATGAAAAGTTGACAAAGGGTTAATCTCTTGTATAATATAATAGTTGTTGAGTTATTTATTTGGGATCCCAAATATGTAATAAAAAATCTTAGCCTGTTTAAGAAGTGTAGAAGCCTAGAAATTCAGAAACCTAGAAGTCCATAAGTTCAAGAGTTCTTTTGTGTTAAACAAGGGCATAGTTGTCTAATTAGAAAAAGACTATTGAGTTGTTCTCGATCTGTTATAAAAGTTGGAGAAAGTTATCTATTATACACATGTAGAGAGATAGTGAGATCTCTTATTTGTTTAGCTGTTATTTTCATTTATTTCGTATTTTAACATTTGATTGTAGTGAAGCTCATTTCGAACAAAAGTTCCGTAGTTTTTACTCATTGATTTGAGGAGGATTCCATGTTAAATTCTTGGTGTTTTAGTTTTATTTATATTTCCTTTTATGTTTGTTGTTTCTAGGGAATAGTTTATTATAACAAGTTTTATTATTCCTCTTTATTCCCAACATAGAGGTATCAGATCATGGTTATAAGCATTTTTATTTTGATTGATTTATGGAGATTAACACAAACATAATGATTTTGTTGAATGGTTCAAACTATCATATCTGGAAGGGTAAAATGAAAGATCTTCTATTTTTGAAGTCTTTGAATATACCTGTTTTGGTAGTGAAAAACTCATCTTTAAATCTGATGAGGAATGGGTTTTTGAGCATAAACAAGTATGTGGTTTCATTCGTCAATTTATTGAAGAAAATGATTATAATCACATACAACATGAGACAAATGCACATACTTTGTGGAGTAAGATTGAGAATTTGTATGCTTTAAAGAGATGAAGTAACAAATTATTTTTGCTCCAAAAGATTATTCATTTGAGATATAGTCATAATGCTTCTATGGCTGATCACTTGAATGAGTTTTAGGGTGTCTTTGATCAGATGTCAGGAATGAGAATAAACTTCGAAGACGATGTTCAAGGGTTTTAGTTATTGACTACTCTATCTGATTTATGGTAGACTTTTAAAGTTTCTCTTTGTTGTAGTAACATTGGAGATGACCAAAGTAGTATCTTGAATGAAGAATTGAGACGAAAATCTCAAGGCTCTTCATCACAGTCAAATGTGTTTGTTGTTGACAACCGGGAATACATGATAGTAGAGGTGAGAAAGATAAGTCGAGATATAAGAGTTGGAACAAGTCTAAGTCAAAATACTAGCCATTGTGATAAAAGTGGACAAATGAAGAAGAACTATTACAAGCTAAAAATGAAGCGAATGGATCTAAGCAAAAGAAAGTTGATTATAAAGATCGCATCTCAACAACTATGTATGCTCTCTTTACTGTTCACGACGCGAATACAATTAATCTTTTATGCGACGAGTTAACTTGGGTGTTTGTACAGGAGCTTCCATACATGTTACGCCAAAAAAAGATGACTTTAAATCTTATACTTCTTGTAATTTTAGAGTATTGAAGACGAATAATAATTCCGTAAATAATGTTAATGGTATTGGAGATGTTTTCTTAGAATCTAACAATGGGTCGACATTGTTGATTAATCATGTTCGACATGCTCTAGACATGATGTTGAATTTGGTTTCAACTGAAAAACTTGATGATGATTGTTTCTTAAGCTCTTTTGGTTCTGTAAAATAGAAACTTTCGAAATGTAACCTAGTTATAGCTCAAGAAGATAAGTTTTAAAATTTATAATTAATGCAATCTTTGATAAATATAGATAATGTGAATGTTGTACAAAGTAAAGAAGCTTCGAAGTTATGACACCGGAGACTTACTTGGTCACATTAGTGAAAATGGGTTGAATTTGCTGGTTAAAAAAATGCTATTTCGGGTTTGACTAAGACAAATTTGGAGAATTGTTCTCATTTTCAGATGTGGGAAAATAAACTCGAGTGTCGTTCAAGCGCTTAATCCTCCCTTAATAAAGTCAGATATCTTAGAGCTGGTGCATTCAGATGTTTGTGAACCTTTACATGTATGAACTATTAGTGATGTTGTTTACATTATAACGTTTATAGATAATCATTCTAGGAAGTTTTGGATCTATGTTTAAAGATGAGGTTTTAAACAAGTTTAATGAATTTCATGATCTTGTTGAAAGAGAGACTAGAAAGAACATCAAGTGCATTCGCAGTGATAATGGTGGTGAGTATTGTGATCTTTTTTATGTATACTACAAACAATATGGGATAAGACACTAGAAAACACTTTTAAAACTCCTGAGTTGAATGACCTTGCAGAAAGGATGAACATGACAATTATTGAGAGGATTAGATGATTGTTTTCAGAAACAAAGTTGCCCTAATGTTTTGGGGTGAAGCATTACACACGGTGGTACATGTTATTAATTTAAGTTTTACAATTATTTTGGACAGTGAAGTTTCAAATAAAGTATGGACAAATATACATGTTTCTTATTATCACCTACGAGTGTTTGGATAAAATGCATGGAACATCAATGTATTTCTATGTATTAGATCATCTCCTAATGAATTTTTAATCTCCATAAATTCATATCTTTTAATCCTTGCATCAACCATTTCTGTGGTGGATGGGATCACCAAGTTCTCAACTTTAAGATGATAAAGAGTATAAAGCGAGAAATTAGTCATGTGATGAAATGATGGCCCAGAAAGATATAGATTATAATAACATAGGACAATGATTGAAAATTAAAACAATAAATAACTCACCGATTCAATTTAAATTATTAATTTTCTACGCATCACATGCTTGCGATAGTTTTCACATGTTACAATTAGGGGATCTCAACAAACTTGGTCCCATGAATTCTACAATATCATGAGACATTGACATAAATATTCACCTAGGATATAACATACCTCATAAGAAATGAATTAATGTCATCGAGAAGTACTTTGGATATGTCACTAAGATAATCTTGTCTTCCTTCTCCAAGACCGATGTATATTATCATTTAGGATCGATTATAGAGAAATTGACCTAAGAAGCAAAGAACATATAATATCATGCATGGCACACACTAGTCGATTATACATGTTTAAGTTGATGAAAGATTTGCATATAATAGGATAGTTCTTAATTTGATTAAAAATATAGTGATTTACCAAGTTGATACTTATGTGACAATATCATTTTCTTGGGATTGTTTCAAACCATAAAGCGAGCGTTTAAGGAGACAAATCTTTCTTCATCAACGAATTTGACGAACCCCTCCGGTTGCATCACGAAGAACTTCTCCTCCAAGTTCCCATGAAGAAATGTCATCTTCACATCCAATTACTCGAGCTCCAAGTCAACTGATTCACCAGAGCAAGCAATACACAAATTGGCGTGTGCTTCACTACCAGGGAGTAGATCTCGTTAAAGTCGACACTTTCACATTTTGTGAAACCCTTAGATACCATTCTCGCCTTAAACCTTGACTTATTACTACTCTCTATACATGCTTTGCACTTGAACACCCACTTTGAACCAACCACCAGCTGATTATTGAGTTTGTCTATCAATTCCCATGTCTCATTTTGGTCAAGTGATATCATCTCCTCCTCCATAGAATGTTTCCATTCAGTTATTTTCTTTCTCTCCATCGCTTCTCAACAATCTCAACTCTGAATCTTGTACCTCATCTATCACAAGAAATGCAAAAACCACCAAATCGGAGTAGCCAAATCTCTCAAATCTCAAATCGGAGCAGGACCGACCTTGAGGATTTGGGGTTCAATGCAAATTTAAATTTTATGGCCCATAAACATGTAAATAATTTTATTTTTTATTTTTTCAAGAATAGAAAATAGCGTGAAATATAATTAATATTTATATATAATATAAAATGAGATATAAATGGTTAATATATTATAATACGGAAAAAGATAAAAAAAAAGTTATATATATTGTATAATATATATTTAATATGTTATATGAAAATAGAAAGAAAAAAAGGAAAAAAAGATTAATAATATAATATATAATTAATAATAAAAATTGGGGGCCTATGAAGGTTGGGGGACTTATGCAACTGCATAGTTTGCCTTACTTTGGGGCCGACCCTAACTAGTAGGAGTTAATGTTCTTTTTTGTATCCTTACCTTCCTCCTCTACCGGACCATCTGTTTCATCCTCTTCACTAGTCTCTCCCGTGTCTACCGATTCTTTAGTAATCCTTCCTAGAAACTACACCTAAAATTTGGTATTCTCTCTAACGACTTCGCCAGTTTTGACTGACTGTGTTGCTCCATATTAGGACTTGATTTCCCTAAAGACCACGTCACAACGAATGATGCACTTGGGGTCTCCCCGTCCTTGTAAAAGTTTTTCACCCTTTACTCCCTCAGAGTTTCCGACGAAAATACACTTCTTCGCTCTCAGATCAAGTTTTCCACCCCGTTGGTGCATGTAAGACACACACCCAAATACCTTCAGGTTGCTGAGTTTTGGAGGAGCATCATTCCAAACATCTTTTGGTGTCTTGCATTCTAATGTCGTCGATCAACAACAATTGATAAGATAAGCCACATTGTTAACCATCTAACCCCAAGACCACTTCGGTAGACCAACCTCAAACAACATATACTAGACACGCTCAAGTAGAATTCTATTAATTCTCTTCGCCAAGACATTCTATTGTGGTATTTGTCGGACGGTTTTGTGACGATCCATCCCTTCTTCCTTGATAAACTAATTGAACTCCTCGCCTAGGTACTCCAAACCATTATCTATTCAGACATTTTTAACCTTCTTCCCGATATGAGTCTCTACCGTCATCTTTCACTCCTTGAACTTAGAAAATGCATAATCCTTGCATTTCAAGATGTATACCCAAACCTTGCACAAACAATCATCAATGAAGGTGGGAAAGTACCAAACTCCACTTGGAGCTGTAGTCCTCGCCGACCCCTATAAGTCTGAGTGAACATAATTAAGTGTCTCATGAGTCACCTCAACCGACCTCCCAAACTTCACCCTCGTAGCTTTACCGTATATGTAGTTCTCACAAAACTTCGAATCATCAAATTTTGTCTTGCCAAAATAGCCTCTCTTACTTAAATCCTACAAACCCCTCTCACTTGCGTTCCCCAATCTCTTATGCCATAGACTCATGGGTGATACATCTTGAGGCTCCGCCACTACCTCCATATCACCAACAAAGATGCTTCCTTGAAAGACGCAAAGACTCTTCTCTTTTACGCCTCTCATTACCACTAGAGACCCCTTTGTGACCCTCAATACATTCTTTTAACACTTCCATGCAAAACTATCATGGTCTAGTGAGCCGAGAGAGATTAAATTCCTCCGAAGGTCTGGGACATGTTGTACATCCGTCAATACCCTCTCGATCTCATCATGCGTCTTCAAACATATTATTTTAATCCCCATCACCCTGAAAGACTTGTTGTTACCTAACAAAACATCTCCCATCGAAGTCTTCTCATAGGTCTAAAACCAACTCTCGTTAGGTGTCATATGAAACAAACACTCGGAATCCATAATCCAACACTTGTCGGACTAATTAGTTGAGACAACGAAAACATCCACACTTGACAAACCGCCGCTTCTCCGCTCTTCTTCCCGTCGTTACTAAAATATGGACAATCTCTCTTAAAGTACCCCTCCTTGTCACAATGTAGCATTTATTAAATTTCTTCCCGATAGACTTCGAACGCCTCTTCTTCTTAATTTTATTGTCTCTCCTTTCGGTTCTTCCTCGAACCAAGAGTCCATCTCCACTTACGTGGTTCTCTACATTCTACTTCTTTTGGTCCTTCGATCTCAACCTAATCATCACATCATTGATGGTAAGATCATTCCTCCCATGCTCGAGTATGTCTACGAACATCTCATACGACTTCGGTAAAAAAGTTCAAAAGCATCAACACCTTATCCTCATCCTTATATTTTCTCCATAGTGTTTTCCAAATCAAGAATAATTTTGACATAATCATCGAGATGCGTTTCCAAGTCCCTCCCCTCATCCATTCTAAACTTGAAGAATATCTACTTAATGTAAATCCGAGACGACAATGTCTTAGTCATATACAAAGACTCCAACTAAAGTCACACCTCTATTGTCGTTGTGACATTAACAACCTCTCGCAACACAATATCACTGAGACTAAGAATTAAGGTGTTATAGGTCATTTCCAATACCTTTATCTTTTTATCCGCATCCATCGATGACGGTAATTGTGATTTCCCCTCGAGTGCTTTAGAAACTCCCATGTTGCTTAAGTGTGCCTTCCACTTCATCTTCTATATCTCTTAGTCCTTTGTCCCATTGAACTTCTCGATATCAACCCTAAAAGTCTACCCTATCTCAAATCATCAAAATAATTGACCGAATCAATAAAAATCACAAAAAAAACGACTTGTGGCCGCCTTAGAATAATTGGCTCTAATACCAGTTTGTGGTGAAAAACTATCACCCTAAGAATGAAAATGAAATAATAACAACCGTAGTGGAATGCAAAACAATAGTTTTGAAGGAAGAAATAATGAAATAACGACCACTAGTTGAAAATGTGTAATTATCGAGGAGGCTCACTGAGAGCGATTTAATGCTCTCGAATATTTTATTTTTAACCGAGAGAATTTATTTTCCCTGGCGAATAGATAACAAAGTCACCGAGAGAAGTAATTATTTCTCGTTGATAGAATATATTTCTCGTTGACATTCTTTAATTTACTTCATTATTTCTTTCTTTTTCTTTCTCTTTCTCTCTCGCTTCCGCATCTAGATGTGCTCCGTCCATCCACAGATCCGCTACGTTTGTCGGTCCGTCGATCTGCTCATCTGTCCATCTGTCGCTCCACCTATCCTCCGCTCTGTCCGTCGCTCCATCCTCCGCCTGCTCCGTCCTCCGCCTGCTCCGTCCTCCGCCTAGATTGATTTGACCACAGGCTGGAATCTTGGAGAAGAAGAACAAAAACATCATGTGAGTTTTGATTTCTGTTATATTCTTAATCATGTTATGTATCCCACTATCAAGATTGTTCTTCATTTGATTCATATTATTAGGTCATGGAAACTTCTTTTTCTCTCTATCTATTTTGCTCCTTTTGGTTTCTTGATATATTAAATAACTTGATCTGTTGGAATCAACTCATCGGAATGCATTAGGTTTTCCTTAATGAAAACATATTTGTTTTATTTGATTGATGAGAGGAAGAATTAAAGTTCATCACTATATATGTGGCTGATTAATAAAAATCCAACAGTGTAATGAAGTCTGGAAAATCTTCTTCGCCGAACCCATATGTTGAACCATACATTCCACTTTCAAGAAGAAATGAAGCATTGAAAGAGATTGATTACAATTTGATGGGAAATAATGATCTTAAAGATGTAAAATTAAACCAACACCAGTACTAGCAAACAATAGCTTTATCCAAATAGCTTTATCCAATGAGATTATCCATGGTTTAACATCCGAAAGCAGCAACAACAGAAGAAGCACAATAGATGATAGATATGGTGAAGATGATGATAAAGAGATAAATATGGAAGAATAGTTTGATATGAGTTTGACATACCTTGAGATGATATTTCTAGGTATATCAGAAGAATCATTGGCAGAGGCCTTTTTCGCTAATAAGGGAGACTTGGAAGCAACTGTAGAAATGTTAAGGCAGCTTGAGGTAATAATAATAATAACTCCATATGTATTTTCTTCAAGTGATAAAATTTTAAAGTGTGTTTTGAACAGATGGACATAGATGATTGTTGTGAACATCTTCCACACAGCTTGGATATTCGTCCACTGATTTATTCACATTAAGAACTACCATAATCATTAATGGTTAATCAAGCAAGATAGCATTCTATCATGTAAGTGGATTACTGATTCTTAAGTCTATGTAAGACAGTTCAAGAGGCAATCGCGGGCATCTTATTCTTTTTGTAATTCATTCTTTTGGTAACGGGTAAATCTTATAATCTCTTAGTTTACAATTACATTCATAATGTGTTACATAATCTGTTACATAATCTCTATCTATTGTTAGTTAGGTACTTATACTTAAACTGGTTCACTTTTCGAAGTTAGGAATAAAAATGATTTATTTGCGTTTTATTGGTGTACTTTCTGCAAGTGTTAAAGATTTAAAATTGTTATTGCTACTTGATTTCATTGGTGAACTAGAAAATTTTAATAGGTTATTGATCTATAAAATACAGATCCATTTGTTCAATTAAAATTATTTATACAAACTGCTACTATCTATTGTATTTGATACATTTGCTCAATTAAAAGATAGTGAGTTGTTCAATTAAAATCTTACAAACTGGTCTTTTATGATTAATCAGATATAAGTCTGAATATAGTTGTTTAGCTAAAAAACCGAATCAACCTCATCCACAATTACCCTAATGCCTATTACTTTTAGACCCATCTCAAGGCTTCTTCGAGAGCAACTTCTTCTGAAAACCTTTTGGATTTAATAATCTAGTATCCTTATGGTTTATGTACAAGTTAAACAATATTTTGTTGTGCAGTAGAGTTTTAGGCTACACAAATGTTTGCATCAAGTTTTAATTGTTGTTGGTATTTCAAATCTCTTTGTCCTGTTTAAATTTGGTTATTTGCAGCTATAATATATTTTCTTATTGTAGTTTTGTCTATTTATTCACAAACCTGTGAAATGCAGATACATTACTGTGTTAAGATATCACCAGTTTATTTGACTTATTTGATTTAATATGTACAAATTTAGTGTACAAATTGAGAGAGTTTTACCATCTATTGATTGTGATTACATGTTTGAAGATTATTATATCAATTCGGAACTAATTAACATATAGTGGTGTAAATTTGAAGATTATTATATCAATTATATTCACACTTCTTTTATTCTTTAGCTTGATTGTCATATTTGGAATCAAAAATTGATTTCTTACTATAACTAACTTATGTAGGTTTATACAATGGATTGGGCTGGTTGACTACATGTAGAAAGAGCTCGTTTTGGCATTTATGAAATTCTTACAGATTTATATAAATGTATTTAACAAGTCACATATTTCATACTAGGTTCAATGCTTGATCATAATAATGTGTAAAGAGCAACATAGCAGCGTAAGGAGCAAGAGTACAAGCATTTGCGTACTGAATTACAAGAGAAGACATTGAAAAGAGAACAACTGGAGTCTTTAGTACTTGAGTCACAAAGAGAAGCACTTGAGACAAAAAGACAAATGAAAATACAACTAGAAAGACAAAGAGAAGAATTGAGATATTGTTACAAGGGATTGTTAGGGTTATGTTTCCTAACCCTAAAATAAGCTAACGGGTAAATGTAACCCATGTTAGCAATTCTATTTTTAATTATGCAAAATAAATAATTATAAATAAGGTAGTTAACTAGAATATGAAATACTTAATTAATAATTATTTATATGGAAATAAATAATTATTAATAAGGTAGTAGCCAAATATATGGAATTGGCGGGAAGTTAATTTTGGAAGATGAGTATATAAAGAAGAGATCATATTCTGCAAGTGTACCCGACATATTTAAAGAAACCTTCTAAGGTCAACTTCTCTCTCTATCTTCTATCTCCTATCTTCTTCTTCCTTATCTTTATTTTCTTACTCACATAATACTTTCAATTGCAGACTGCAATTGTGAATCTCATTCTCAAGGTATCTCTCACTTATAACTAGGTTATCAGTTTAAATCTACTCTAAGCTATATCATTGGTATTAGAGCGACGTTCTTGGCAATATGGTGGAAACACGTATCGACGGGTAGTTGAATGAAATTCGTAAAAATAGTCGATCGCATGAATGAATAAAGTGCGCTGAGTTGTCAAAATGAATTTTCCAAAATTCTATGGAGAAAATGTCAAAGATGTCGAAGACTGGATTTATGAGGAAGAAAGATTTTTTCGGGTTAACGATACGCTTAAAGAAGACAAGGTTCATCTTACGACAAGTCACATGAGGGAAAAGGCACTACGATGGCTTAGGGAACACGTGGTCATGAAAACTCTCAATAGAGGATTGACGTGGACAGAGCTAAAACAATTATTACGACGTGAGTTTGGGTCATGTGCAAGGGACGATCCACGCCATATACAAAAGAAAGTGCAGTCAAAACAGTGGAAGGTAATCGCAGAACAGTGTCAACAAATAACCGACTTGTTAAAATCATGAAGGATCTCTAATGAAATTAAAAGACAAAAACAAAAGGCCGATGAAGAAATAACAAGGCAAAAGTGGGAAAACAATCGTCAAAAATTGATAGTTGAATCTGATGAGTTACTGGAAGATGACAAGCAACCTGTAGAAGATGTTGGACAATCGACACATTACACATTGACACATTCACAATTGATGCCTTCCCCATTGACATATTCAGCTCTAAACAAAGACGAAACCTCTTTTGATGACGATTATTCTAAAGTGGAAGACGCATCTCCTATTATGGAAAAGAAATGGAGACTTCACATACTCATGATATAAAACACGACAATCTTGATCTCGATGAAGAAATCTACGATAATTCAAGTTCTTCAATTATTAAATTACAAGTCTCCCAAGTGTACGATGACAGAGAGAATGCGAAGACAACCTACGTTAGAAAAAATGGTCATTATCGGGTTGACTTGGGAGAAGTACAATTTAAAGAAATATTTGAAGATGTTTTGGGCCTTGAAGATAGGATGTTGTCGTTTGATCTCATTTCTCAAGCATACTTGGTCGAGACTTTGTGGTTCGAGAAACCTCAAGATGTTGGATCTTGCTTTCAAAAAGTTTTATGGCATAAAACATGGATGAAATGCAAATACTTATTATGGTTTGAAGAACCACCAGATGTAGAGTTCTATAATTGTTCTTATGCCTTACAGTTGAGAAATATTTTGAGACAATTTGTGTGGTTTGAAGAACCACCAGATATTCTATGGAAACACTTTTTGGAGCAAAAGATTAAACACCCTAATCAAGAGAAATGGATTTACAAACTGTTGGGGTTTGAGTTTCAGTGCAATACAAGAAGGGCAAGGAGAATGTAGCTGCTGATGCACTATCTAGAGTCAATTCAGAGGGAACTTGTCTAGCGTTATCTAGATTCTCATCGGTATTATTAAAGAAAATTGCTAAGACATGGGATGAAGACGTGAATCTGAAGCAGGTTGTTACTAAGAAAAAACCTCAAGGTATTAATGGTTTTTCGTTTATCAATGGGAAGTTGAGAAAAGACGAACGTATAATGGTGGGCGTTGATAAGGAACTCAGATCATACATAATATCTACAATGCATAACTCAGCAGTGGGAGGCCATTCAAGTGTGATGGTGGCATATCAGAAACTAAGACAGTCATATTATTGGCGTGGTATGGAGCGCGATGTAAGGGAGTTCCTTATGAATTGTCTTGAATGTCAGCAACAAAAATGGGAAAATCAAGGTACGAAGGGTTTACTGCAACCATTGACGTTTCCTACTTCTATTTGGAGTGACATATATATGGATTTTATAGAAGGATTACCAAAATCACAAGGGCATACAGTTATTTTAGTCATAGTTGATCGACTTTCAAAGATGGCACATTTCATTAGTATGGGACACCCCTATTCAGCAAGTAGTGTTGCTCATGTCTTTCTGAATCATATATTCAAGTTACATGGTATCTCACTCACTATCGTCAGCAACAATGATAAGATATTCGTCAGTACGTTTTGGAAGGAATTGTGCAAATTATAGGGAATTACCCAAGCGATGTCAACAACGTATCATCCTCAGACCGATGGTCAGACATAAGTGATAAATAGAAGTGTGGAGACATATCTGCGATGTATGCCTGGTCAAAAACCGCAAACATGGGCTAAATGGCTGCCTTTAGCCGAATAGTGGTACAATACAAATTTTCATTCGGCTACACTATCATCACCATATGAGATTGTATATGGTCAGCCACCTCCGGTTCACTATCCTTACTTGGCCGGTGATTCCAGAGTAGAAGCATTTGATAGAAGTTTATTAGCCAGAGAGGAAGCTCTTAAATTATTGCGATTTCATCTTCACAGAGCCCAACATCGAATGAAGCAACAAACAGACAAGAAATGAGTGGACTGTGTTTTGGTAGTGGATGATTGGGTGTTCGTTAAACTACAGCCTTATCGACATATGTCAATTAGAAGGAAAACTCATAAACTTAGCCCAAAGTTCTATGGACCTTTCCGAAT